>NC_044919.1:29510597-29657635 GCF_003576645.1 Ipomoea triloba | reverse complement strand
AAAAAAAAAAAAAAAAAGTGATTGTATGAGTTTAGCAAGTCAACAATTTTTATTCTTATCAACACTCTTAATCAAGTATGTTACATAGTTAAGGCCTTCATAATGTGAATTGTCTTTTTCGTGCGAAGTGAAATTTGTCCGATGCACACCACAAATAGTAAGTGCGGGTTTGAATTGTCTTTTCGCAAAATTGGAACTAAAACTTTATCATAAGGTTCAAGTCTCTACTCTAGTTCAAACTTCAAACTATGAGTTGCTTGCTAGTTTAAAATCACAACCAAATTGTTATCTTATATGTCAAAGCACTCCCATGTGAATTTTATGGGATTGGTTGGAATGATAGAATTAGGAGGGAGGGGGATTGTAATTTCGTGAAAAAAAAAATGTGAAATTCAAATTTCATTATTTGGTAGACATAAATATAATTGTTATGAATTGATAGGGAAAAGTGTATAAATACTAAAATGCCTATGTATTATAATAATACTTCGTAATAATAATGACAAAATTGTAATTTACTATGGGATTCCAATTCCACAATTTGTGGAATTGTAATTCCTTATGAGACCTTAGGAATTGCAATTTTCTTTAATCAAATAATGAAATTTTTATTTCATAAAATTTGATATGAATAGAATTACAATTCCATCATACCAAACACCACATTAAAGTAGTTATATTCACAGGATTGTTATGCCGTGGACCCAGGTCCACCTTGCAAGGTGGACCTGGGTCTACATTCACATACACTATACTCTACATTCACACTTTGTAAACTCCACATTCACATATTACAGGATTATATGATACTCTACATTCACATTTTGTAAACTCCACATTCACACATTACAGGATTATATGTTTAGTAACTATATTACCACTGTTATGCATTCACACATTCAAAACTATATATTCACAGGTCCTGTACTTTATATTCACAACTTAAGAACTCCACATTCACACATTACAGGGCTACAAGTTGTTAGAACTTCTTAACTCTATTACAGATTCACACATGCATAACTCTACATTCACGATTTCTATACTCTACATTCACACTTTGAAACCTCTACATTCACACATTTCTAGGCAACTCTACATTCACACAATCATAAGTCTACATTCACGATTTCTATACTCTACATTCACACTTTGAAACCTCTACATTCACACATTTTTGGGCAACTCTAATTCAGCAATGTGTTCACTAATTTAATAATAAAAAAAAAAAAAAAAAGAGACAAAACGACGTAGTTTTGGACCCAGGTCCACCTTCACGACATAATTTGCCATATTCACATTGCTCAAACTCAATACTTCTAGTTAAGCTAAAAGAGGTTCAGGTCACACTCAATGGTAAAGAATTGCTACATATATATTTACAGTATGGTGATTGGTAAAAGTTAAAGTTCCCATCCATAATTTGCCTTTCGTTTATTAGTTTGTGCACTCAGTACTTCAGCTGTGATGATTATCAAGTTACTTGTCAATTATCCAAGAATATAATCAAGCCATGTGCGTCTATAATTATTCTGTTTCCTCCAATTATTTCACAACATAAAAGCATTTTCTTTTTATTTTATGACATTAAAGAAAAAATAAATATAAATTACAAGCAGTAATTATCATCCAATATATTTGGTGTATAATTAGCCCTAAATTAAATATATAAAATAACATGCATGATTAGCCGATAATATTGTCGTAATCCTCCATTATTCCTACTGTTGATATCTTTGTATAATAAAGAGATGTGGTTGTTTTATTTAATTAAGAATTATGATGGAGCTACGGCTTTGGACGATGAATAGCCATGTGATAATGTTAAATTTTGTTTGTACTATACGTTTGTTTAATGTCTACATTGGTGGCCATTAAACTAGTCGCTTTATTCATTAATCATAGAAACATATCATGTAGCTCAAAATTAATAACGTGGCAAAATTTGGTACTTCTTGGCCGGAATGGGAATATATAAAATAAAAAATTATAATCGTGACTCAAAAGGGATTATTGAGCGTTGGCCAATGGGTGGAGCATAATTCTCCTATTAAAAGATTACGAATTTGATTTGTATCAATACTTTTTCAGCTGAGTTTGTTGTACTGTGTTTTTTTAGTGTAATTTGTGAAATAGCGTTTATTCAATACATACTTTCAAATATTAGATGTGAGTATGAAGTATTATATATATACGTGTAAATAAAATAAAAAGGTAAAATGTGATTTTCAAGTATAGTGAAAAATGTGTGTGGTGAGATGACAAGTGAGATAGATACATACATACATACAAATATAAAATTGAGTAATTATGTGAGAGATTAATAGAGAGACGAGTAAATTGTTGTTTCTATTGATGTTAGGCGTAATTATTAAATGTGTACGATTAGTATTAATTTAAATTTATTTTTGTTTAAGATTGGTAGAGATAATTTTTATTTTTTTTTTTTGAGTACAGATTGGTAGAGATATTGAACAAATCAACCTAACAAAATATATAGACTTAGAAAGACTCAAAGACTTGAGTCATACCTTGTTAACTCTTATATGTGGCCAGGTCGTCTCAATCGATTAGTGAACCTAGCACAGGAGTGTGTGCAAGGTTCGTTAGAACTTATGGTTATCGGGTGATACCTAGCTAATGTGGCCATTAAAGAGTGCCCAATCAGCTCAAAGAGCGTATGAGGCGGTCTTCACTTGCGTGTTGTTATGGACGCGCGCACGCATACACACACATAAGCTACAAAGGATGATATGTTCTGATTATTACGAGACAACCATTGTCCTATCAACAAGCAACTAATTCAAAGAGATTTATCACCCTTTCGTTCTCGGATTATTTTTGTCATTTTTATTTTGAATTAAATATACGGATCTCATTTTAATTATTTTCATAAAAATGATATGATATGGAGTACATATCTTTTAGAATTATTCACCATTTTGATCTCTAGATTGTTTCTCAATTGTCAGCGTAGTCTTTAATTTTCAATTTCAACTAATTTGATCATCAAATTGTTTAAAATTTTGTCAATTAAATCATTTCAGGGACCAAAATGATGATTTTCATATTTTTAAAATTTCGTCAATTTAGTCCTTAAAAGGGTTTAATTGACGAAATTTTAAGCAATTCAACGATCAAATTGGTTGAAATTGAGAATTAAAGACTACATTGACAATTGAAAACTATTTGAGGGATCAAAATGTTGATTTTCCTTATGTTTTAAATTAACAAATACTCCGTAATTCGAACTTTAAAAATGGGATAAAAACACATCCAAAATTACCCCGGATTAAATATTGGTGTCGTGTACTCCATAATACATTGCAATTGTACAAATTAATTAAAATTACCCCTTTAAGAAAAGGCAGTAGTTGCACGTATGATGCTCTTGGGTTAAGGCACAATAAAGACGTTGATGTGAACTTGAGATGCCCACTTCACCACATCTACAAAAATTTATTATTAATTTAAAAAAAAAAGAAAAAAAAAAGAAGAAGAAGAAGATGTGAGAGCTGCATCCATAAACTGCTTATGATTTATTATTATTATTATTATTATTATTATTATTATTATTTATTATTATTATTATTATTATTATTGAAAGATTAGTATTATTATTATTATTGAAAGATTAGTATTATTATTAACACAATAATCTAGTAAAAAAAATATGTAAGATTAATCTTGTTCATGCTGGGTTTTAAGGTATTTGCATTGATCAAACATAAACTTAAAACCTCTGGTTAAGTTGGAAGAGACATGCGTCATCTCATTCATATCTCATGAATGTCCATAAAGATTATAATACATTATTTAAAACTAGTAATATATATATATATATATATATATATATATAGAGAGAGAGAGAGAGGGGTTCAAATGCGACGCAGCGCTCCCGTGCGGTTATATCAGAATCGTAGGATTAGCTCAGATCAGACGGATGAAAATCAATGAAGATGATAAAAATGCGGGGACAATTTTATAATTGTGTCGACTATGTATTTTTCGATGGTGTATTAAGCTCCGGTGTATGGTGCACTAGTTAGTACTATGTGGTGCACCACCAAGTGGTTGAAAACCAATCAAAAGGAAAAAACGCGATAACAATTAAATAATTTTGTACACATGTATATTTCGGTGGTGCACTATGTGATGATAATCTGTGGTGTATTTATGAGTGCTATGTGGTGTACTTATGAGTGCTTTGTGGCCGGTGCACCATCAAAATGGAAAAATGTTGTATGTGGGCTCAATAGAAGACATGTTGAGTAGTATCGTTGGACCAACGAGTCTATTGAACCCGTTAACGGCTTTGACACCTCTATTAAGTGATGCAATACTAATTGCACTACAAATCAAGTGTATCGATCGCGTGCAGGGCCGTTCCAATAAAAATTAGGGTCCTATGCTATATCTTAAATTGGGCCCTTTCAAAAGCTCTTTTTTAAAATTGATTTAGTTGCTCAATTCTTCTTTTCTTTTTATGCTTCTCAGACCCAGATGTATATTTTCTAGAAGACATAATTATAAAATTCTAAGGAAAAAAAGAATGTATTTAGAAACTCTGAATAAATAATTAATCAAGAAACAAATTCTTAAAACAATAAACAAAAATTATGAAAAATACGTAATTTTTAATTACCTGTTAAGAGAATTGAATAACTTGAGACTTAGAGTTTGTGTGATCAAAAAGAATTGAAGAATTAGATCTACGAAATTACCGAATTGTGAATTCAAGAATTGAAAAACTGTCACATTTAACCTAGCTAACTGATACCAGATCAGAATTGAATGAATTGTATTGAATGATATAGTTCAAAGATACAGGTTACAGTGATATATAATGAGAGAATCTCAGGGGGACTAGAATAGGAGTCATAATCTGACTCAAATAAATAGAATCCTAATATTGGGTTTAATTTATATATATATATAGGATCGTGTTCAGGTGCGAACTGGCCGCCCAGGAGAGAAATGCGAACGAATCACAGCGCGCCACGTGTCCGGAATGTAGTTGCACCTAACGTTATAACTAGATGCACGTCATGTTATAACTAGGTGCACATAGGTGTACCCAGGTGCATAAATGTTAACAAGGTAAATTACTTGCACCTGCAAGTGAAAATAGGTGCACACGTGCAAGTAAAATGTATTACAAGTGCAAGTAAATTATACAATGAGCATCAATACTAAGTACACCTAATGTTATAACTAGGTGCACCTAATGCTATAACTAGGTGCACATAGATTATACCCAGGTGCATGAATGTTAACAAAATAAATTACTTGCATAAGTGCAAGTAAAATGTATTGCAGATTCAAGTAAAATATATTACAGGTGCAAGTGAATTGTACAGTGAGCATCAATACTAAGTGCACCTAATGTTATAACTAGGTGCAACCTATGTTATAACTAGGTGCACCTAGGTTGCACCAGGTGCATGAATATTAACAAGGTAAATTACTTGCATTTGTAAGTGAAAGTATTTGCGAAAATAGGTGCATGAATATTAACAAGGTAAATTACTTGCACTTGTAAGTGAAAATAGGTACGAAAATATGTGCACTTGTAACTGAAACTAGGTGCACCAAAGTTCCAGTTATTTACGAAAATGCAACCGCGTCATTTTTTAAAAATTGCATCTGATTTGTTGATCTGGACACGTGAACGACTGTGGAGCGTTCTCATTTCCTACCTGGGTGAGAGTTCGCACCAGAGTGCAACCCTATATATATATATATATATATATATATATATATATATATATATATATATATATATATATATATATATAGATTTTGGTTCAGGTGCGCCGTGCTCTCCCGTGCGGCCGTGCTCTCCCGTGCGGCCGTGCGGTCACACACCACTCAATGTTACGAAATACACCACTCAATGTTAAGAAACACACCACAATGTTAAGAAACACACCACAATGCATATTAGTGCATATTTGTGTGGTGTGTTTCTTAACATTGAGTGGTGTGAAACGCACGGAAGAGCACGGCCGCACCTGATCTTGACTCTATATATATATATTGGATTGGATTTTTAAAAGCAATTGTCAATTGGGTTCAATTCCATCTTGTCACAAATTGATCCAATCTTTATACATTTAGCATAAATTTTTGTAAACTATATATACATATAAATTTGTTTTTAAATATGGGGCCCCCAAAAATTGGGGGCCCTGTGCGTTTGCACATGTTAGACATGCTCAGATACGGCCCTAATCGCGTGTCACTCAAAAGTACACCACATCTAAAAACATAATAAATGTGAATGAATGTTATACCACTCATTTATGTCCCTTTTTTCTGTTAAGTTTTTTTGTACGTTATGTTATAAAAGTTGTACTACCTAATATCCTTAGACAAATGTAACCCTACCGTTATAACTTCCGTTATATTTTCCACTATTTTTACAATGCACATGCATCCACCATATATTTTCTTATCTCCTTCAATAATAATAATATATACACATTAAATATTAGAGTTATATGTTAGTTATTTTTTAAAATATAAATATCTATTTTATAAAAATATTTTACATTATTATTATTATTATTATTATTATATTATTATTATTATTTACTATATTAAAATTTAAATAAATTTAAAATTTTAATACAAAATACTAATATTGGACACCTATTTTTTGCGCATCGCGCATAAGAAAAACTAGTAGTACTTATAAGTGCACAACACACTAGTACGTAGTGTATTGCCAAAATATGCATAATGCAATAAATTACGAAATTGTCATGGCATATTTTCTCTTATTCATTGATTTCCATTCAATAGCTTGCAAAAAAAAAAAAAAAAAAAAAAAACATTCTCACTTGTGTTATCGATCTCCATTGTTGCGTTCCTCCCTAGTGTAACCATAGGATTGCGGTTTGTGAATACTGCAGTCTTTGTTGCAGTCCTACCATAACTAGAACTCTTACAAACATGGAAAATATATTGAATCAATTATATTATAATTTAAATTCATTTTCCAACTATATCACCAATGTGAATTAATTCCAACTTAAATGGAAGGGAAAAAAAAAAACGTAAATCTTAACCTTTAATATTTATTATTGGATGGATGATTTGGATTTGTTATCGCGTTCTCATGTGGGTGGATGAAAGTTATATTATCCTTAATTTATGTTCATTTTTCTTTAATGTTTTTTTAAATACATTATTTTATAAAAGTTGTATTATATAATATTTTGGTCAAAAATACACATATTATTATAATTTCTGTTATCTTTTTTAACTATTGTTGTCATTTAAATGTATTCATCATATATATTTTTTATCTTCTTCAATTGTAATATAATAATATATAGACATTATATATTGGACTACAATATAAGTTATTTCCTAAACTCTAAACATCAAATATATAAAAATGGTTTATATTATTATTGTTGTTGTTATTGTATGTTATTATTATTATTATTATTATTATTATTATTATTATAGAATAATATAAATATATAAAATTTAAATAAGTATAAAATATTAATGGACATTTTTGCGCTGCCAACTCAATGGGGATTAAGGTTCATAAAGAGCTCGATTACTAACCCAATGGGGTAGCTCAAGTGGCAAGTGAGCTCTCTTTGTGGGAAAGAATTCTGGCAAACATGGGTGAACCTGGACCGTTAAACGGATGGAGAAAGACTCTTAGGTACATTTACCTAAAAAAGAAAGAAAAAAAAAAAAGAGCTCGATTACTCTTCAAATTTCAAAATGTATGTTCTTTTATAATAATTTTAACAGTGTAGTTATCAAATTCTTGATGTTGTTGTTGTTTTTTTTTTTTTTTTTTTTGAAAACATTCTTGATGTTGTTAATCAAATATATTTGTAAGTTCTTGGTATTTGTGTTGTTGCATGCTGATTCTATTATGCTAGTCAAATAATAGTAATGTAAACGGACACCATGGAAAGGGATTAACACTATACAAAATTCATTAGTAATGTAAAAGGACACCATGGAAAGGGATTAACACCATACAAAATTCATCCTAATTGGGTTTTATAGTCTCTAATTAATATTCAGAAATTAGTATATTATTAAATTTAGTAAAATAGAATTATTATATGTAATTGTAAAGTGATACCAAATTAATAATGCTTTAAATTTTTGCTAAAGTCAAACTATATTTTAAGTATAAATCATTATAACAATGAAGCATTGCCACTATTTTGAACATAATTCTTTCATTACTATAATTTTAGTTATCTTCACATATTGTGAACATAAATCATTACTATATTAGGAACAAAAGTTATCACAAATATAAATCATTACCATTATTTTGAACTTAAAAATCAATACAAATATGAGTCTTTATTGTTTTTTTTAAATGGGTTTATGTTGCAATGACATTCAATATTTCTACTACCAAGACTAATATTCGATCTAAATTTTTTAATCACGCCCGCAAAATTTGAATTTTTAAAGAAAAATGTTAGACCTACAATTTTGGGCCCAATCAATCCCAGTTTTGGATTGGGTTTAGCACTTTAGCATGTGCTGCTCCTATTTATGTTCATGATACCCAATAGCTATACCATATATCGTGTTCATTTAGTTACTGAATATTTACAATTTAAATTGTGAACATTTAATTTGTAAATGGTGTGTTTTAGTTCCGAGCTCACAGAAATAATTTGCCCATGACACCAAACATCTAAAGAAACCCAAATACTGGTCAAGATCATAATCCTATACCGCATCAACCACTAGGTACATTTCGACCTCCAGTAAGACCCAGCCCAATATAAAAAGTGTGAATCATTATGGCAAATTATTGCGTTGACCATGGTACACAACTATGTGGACCAAAAATAAAAAGTACATTATTTTTATATTGAATGTACATTATTTTTGTACTATAGGTACATTATTTGATAGTATATATCACCTATCAAATAATGTACCTTCAGTATAAAAATAATGTACACTAAAATAATGTACTTACAGTATAAAAATAATGTACCTTTAGTACAAAAATAATATACTTTTTATTTTTGGTCCACACACTGTCATGCAATAATGATTGAATCATTATACTGGATCGTAGCTCCTATTTTAAGTTGAGCTTCTCGAACCAACCTATTGACACCCTTACTTATATTAACAATACAGAACAACCCAATTTAGGCATTCATTTTTTATTATATTGACGCTCGTGCCAACAAAATCTAATCAAATAAATAAAAGAATATCTCGTGAAGTCAATGTGATCGTAATGAGGGACTGAGGGTGTGTTTGGTTGACAGATTTTGGTATAAGATATGATATCAAAGTGATTGTTATTGTTTGGTTTACATATTTTTAGAATACTACTATAGGTTTGGAATACCCATTTGACAAAGTAATTGGGCAACAACACCCGACCCACCAGCATTGACGCAAAGAAGACAAACGGCCACCAGTTATGCAAATGCTACCCATTGAAGAGGAGAGTTAGTATCACCGGCTCCACTACCGTACAATTGAATGCTCACCATTATACTGTCTGTTACAACTCACATAAGAGGAGTCGTTGGACCTAAAGTATAAGTGGTTGCATGTTGTAGGCTGAGGGGGACACTTTGAATTCTGACACACAAACACTACTATAGTTAGTCATTGTACTCAACCAACATTGTATTTCACTTATATCAAATATACCCGGTAATATTATTATCGTCACCATTAATTGAAAAACTCATATCCTTATTAAATAATGTTTCATTTCCCTTATTCCTTTCTTCTCCAATTATTAAGAATCATTCACATTCCACCCTACTACCAAACATGCAAAATACTTTCACCAAAACCCATTACCCTTACCAAGTATTTGATACTCATCATTCTGATTCTTATATGCGAACCAAACACACCCGGAATCAAAGTACTACTTGCAAGAGATCGAATTAATGTGAAAGCATATCATTAAGACACCGTGTAGTGCATGTTGTAATTAGTGACGGTGTTCAGTGTATATAACTACACAACCACGTACGTAACTGTGTCTGGTTCATAGTAGTTACGTACAGCATCCTATGTGATGCTGAAAGAAACATTTGTTCATCAGTTTAATGATTTTATACATTGTACCCAAAATATAATTGGTCCAAAATAGTCATCTGTGTACAAAACCATTTGTTCTGGGCAAATACCATTGAAATAGATTACACCATTAAGTCATTAACCAAGTTAGTTTGATAATCAACTTGGTTTACAAAATCCTGATATCAACACTTTTGAATAATCATGGCAAGTTTTCTCATAGATTTGGTAATAAACAAATTCAATATTCAATTACATATACATCAACATTTCCAATATAATCTTTCATTAATATATTTTGAAGTATTTATTTAAAAATAAATATTGAGCATGATCTCATCCACCCAAAAAACTTACTCCTTAGTATATATATACGGAGTATATCCCTAGATTGTATACTGCACAAGAAGAGGTAAATTGACAGAGAAAAACTACTACCTACAGTATAATCATGCAGAAACGTAACGCAACTATATATATATATATAGCAAGCCATGTATTCACTTTTAATTTGCGTACATGAACGGTCAGAAAGAGCCGGCATGATCGCCCTCCGAGTTGTTCATGCCCGGCGGCCTCGCTAACGGCGCCGTTTGATTCGGTTTTTCCTGATCTTGCATCTTCTCCTTTCTGTCGTCAATTGAAATCTGCCGGTCCCTGCATTCCTCACTGCAAAATGCACATGATCTGCATGCGTGCATTCAACAAATTTGCATAAATTACAGAGAAATTCTATGATGTTTCTGTGATAACATTTCATGTTACTTTACCATTAATTTCAGATTTAATATACTTCAATTTCGTATTACCCTAATAATACAATTCAATTAAGGTACTCATTTTCTTGTGCACAAAAGATGAAAATCTTTTAATTTGTCCCCAACTTAACGACAAGTGGCAGGACCGCTTGCAAGGAGCCCACCAGATCAGGTGTAATTTTTACTTGAATTGACAGGGTTCAATTTTGAGTCGTGCCTACAATTTGGGCTACCTTGCAGGCTGAGTATTAAATTTCTAAGTTTATTATTATTAGTTAAAAATTTGAAGGGTTTTGTTTGGAGTTTCTGAAAAAAATGAACTGATTTTCAGTTGCCTACATTTTCCATGGCCAAACACTAAAACTTGGAAAACATTTTTCAGAAGCCATTTTACGGGTTACCAAACACGTAGCAGAGTTTGAAAAGGAAGAAGGTCGACGAAAACATAGGCGAAATCGAATAAATATACCGACCGATACATGAAAATGTTGCATTCTCTGGCAATACTCCTCCGGCAAAAGAAACACTCTTCGAGGAACTCTCCAAGCCTCACTTGACTGCTCCCGTCGGGGCGAGCCGCCGGAGGAACAAGAGAGGTGGGCTTTGCCGCCATCGCCGCCGATTGCCTCAGAAAGCTGTTGGGCGGCGGCGGGGCGGCGGAGGGAGAAGAAGCCGTCCTCTTAGAGGAGGAGTTGGTGGAGGATTCCGGCACGTTAAAGCCGCCGGAGCTGTCGTCTCGAGGTCGTTTGAATGGCATTTTGCGGCGGAAAAGAAGGGAAAAAAAAAAAAAGGAGGCGCAGAGTTTTCGGTGGACGGGACAATGAAACCGTGCACGGAAGAATTGCTGCAGAGCGGAGGACAAACGCAGCTTATAGCAAGAAGAGAGAAGGTTGAAAAGTGCAGTGAATCTATTATCTATTACATGTAAGTATTTATAGTCCAATGTTGACCAAAAAGCACATTCAGTTTCCTTTTACTTTACCTTATACCCTTTTTTTAATCATTCTGTAAATTAAAAAAAAATATTACTAAAAAAAGTAACATTGTAAAACACACCGTCCAAAATGGTCCTCAAATTGATAAAGCATGACTCTTTGTACATGAATAAATATAACTAATTCATTCAATTATGCCAATACATCTTCAATCAAACATAATTTGCCTCTCTTGTGTCGTTGAATTCGTTTATTACCAACACATTTTTCATCGGTCGAATGAATATAACTAGTTGAATTATGTCAATACCTCCTCAATCGAACATAATTTACCTATAATGTTAATTTACCTATAATGTGTGGTTAAATTCAATTATTACCAACACATTCTTTATCGAATATATTCAAAAAGTTTTTCTAAGGACTTACTCCGAATTACACAAGAGTAGGTTAAAATTTTTAAAATAGAAAATACAAACTTATTGTTCTATTTATAGAAATATAAACATTTATTTATAGTAATCACTCTTTTTTTTTTTTGAAAATCAAAAGCAACTCATATTAAAACTTAAAAATTATATAATTTTATTATTATTATAATAATAATAATAACAACAACAATACAAATGGATGGTCACATAATCGAACTTCATTCAGAAAGTATATTTAAAACAAATATGGAGTACTATTTTGTAAAATAATCGTGAGTCTTTAAAAAAATAATAAAAAAATATCATAGTCTATTTATAGGAAACGATCTTTATAAAATTCAAATTTATAGATTTTTTTTAATGTATATGAGCATATGACATAATTTGATATATCACCGTGAGACTACTTCAATTTAACCCGGGACTTATTTATAAGCTTTAACTCTTACTCAAGAGAAATTGTAATTCAAATTTAGCGATGGTGTGTACTGCATACACTTTACCTACTTCAATTTAACCCGGGACTTATTTATAAGCTTTAACTCTTACTCAAGAGAAATTGTAATTCAAACCCGGGACTTATTTATAAGCTTTAACTCTTACTCAAGAGAAATTGTAATTCAAATTTAGCGATGGTGTGTACTGCATACACTTTACCTTAGTTCATTAGTCAGTAAAAGATTCGGTTACAATGTAGTGTCTGTCCATAACTTACTGAAGCACAAAAAGTCAGCATCGCCTCCACTAAGACTCAAACTTGTCCCCTCCAACATGGGATGCAACCGGATGCCACTAGACCACAAGGTCATTGGCTAGGTTGTCCATAACTAATTTAACTCAACCCAATAAGATCATTATAATAAAATATTACATATGTAAGATTTTATTTATTTATTTATTTGTATCAGACCATTACTCTTTACATATTCTTAGTTTTTCCCAATTTGGCATCTTTTTATACCATGTATGTAGTTTCCTACTATTTTCATCTCGGCAAAAGGGTCAAATAGGCCCATGTACTATCATTGATTGTTCATCTAGCACCATGAACTAAAATATGGTCCATCTAGGTCATTATACTCCTTATTATTTTTCATCTAGCATTTTTAGCCTATTTCTAACAAGTAACCCATCTAATTTGATGACATGGAAATATAAAATTAGAAAATATGATGACATGTTATTTATATGGATGTTTTGGATGATTTCTACCATATTTCATTAATGAAAAAAATAATTTCTTGCAATGAAATAGGGTAGAAATCAAAATTGTTATATAAAGTTTTAACTACATGAGTGTATGTATAGCGGGGTATTCACTATCGTTCGGCAATGAGATTTCATGGAAATCGATATATGAAAATTAAATTATTTTTATAATAACTTAAGATATATTGTATTGGGTAAATTTTATTTTATTTTAAAAATAAATTAATATTTTTGGATTTTTGGATAATTGAATAACTTAAGATATTGTATTTTTGGATGATTTCTTGGAAAGAAATAGGGCAGAGATCAAAGTTGCTATATAGAGTTTCAACTACAGTGTACTGTGTATGTATAGCGGAGTGTACTGTATATGTATAGCGGGGTATTCAGTGTCGTTCGACAATGAGATTCCATGAAAATTGATATATAAAAATTAAATTATTTTTCAAAAAATAATAAAATTTACCCAATATAATATCTTAAGTTATTATATTTAATTTTAATATATCGATTTTCATGTAATTTTATTGCCGAACAACTTTGAATATCCCACTATACATACACAGTCGTGCAGTACACTGTAATTAAAACATTATATAACAACTTTGATTTCTACCCTATTTCATTGCAAGAAATCATTTTCTTCATTAATGAAATAGGGTAAAATCATCTAAAACATTCATATAAATAACATGTCATCATTTTTTATTATTTTATTTTTCCATGTCAACAAATTAGATGGGTTACTTGTTAGAAATAGGCTAAAAATGCTAGATGAAAAATAATTAGGAGTATAATGACTTAGATGAACCATATTTTAGTTCATGGTGTTGAATGAACAATCAGTGTTAGTACATGGGTCTATTTGACCCTTTTGCCTTTCATCTCTTAACTATATTTATATTTGTTTTAAAAAAAACTATACTTATATTTTTACTCTTTAATAATATCGTACATTATGTTATGTACTTTTTTTTAATAGTACGGGAAAACGTGCTTTAATATTTATATTATTGACCATATGCTTATGTTTGTGATTATAAGTTTATAACTTGTCACTGTATCTACTTTTATTTGATATGATATTATATATGACATGTTTTATATATAATTTGCCTGGTACGGCTAGTATATATGTTGCAGAGTGAACTTCTAATATAAACTGTTATAATGTGTTGGATTGAAAAGATATTGACAATAATCAAACTCATAATCTTGTGTAATATTTATGTTTTACCCAATTGTCCACTCATTAAACACACTTACTATGCCAGACATACCATTCACATTTTTCTTTATTTACGGGAAAACTCGTAGCATATGCATGCACTATATAGGTAAAATGTGTCTTGTAATTTTAATTGACAAAGGATCATAATAGAGTAAACTAGCCAACATATATTACCTATAAGCGGACGATACTCAAATAAAGAAGTCAATAGGCAACATTTCATGATAAAGAAACTTAGGTTGTCTATAACTTACTAACTCAAATAAAAAAATCAATATACAACTTTTATAAAAAAGTATAATTTAAAATATTGTGTGGTTAACAAATTAACTCTCTGATTAACATTAAACGATGTGTATGTAGGCTCTTGGTGACACATGTATTTGTTTAGATTTATAATTGCGGTGTTGGCTGGTACGTGATGCCATCCTTGCGCTTACACGTGAACGTGAATATGAACCATTTTTGCTTTTAATTTACTATAGTTTGTTACCTTACAACGATATCCCTCCTTTTCGTCGTTTTTCTCGAAATAGCCGAGGAAGAGTACGAGGAAGACGAAGAAAAAGCCATTTGTATTGTACGTTTTATTTTCCATTTTCTGGAAATAAAGTCAAAACACTTATATGACATGTGTCCGGGTCACAAAAATAGTACATTACAATGCATTTAATGTTGCTTATTCGTGAAGTTAGTTATATTAGGCCTTCTTTAATAGTGTTTTTTAGGGAGATTTTGAAAGTGTGACTAAGAAAGAGAAAATGATAGTGGAAGAAAAAAAAATTAAAAAAAATATTATAATTACACACCCTGCACGCACCCGCCTGAGCGCGAGGCCGCGAGTGTGAGGCGCACCCCTCATTAATGTTGATAGGGCCACATAATCTGCAAAAAACCCCTTATTTGCAGGAGGAGTGATTTTATTCTCTCTCTATTTTATCTTTTCTACCTAAAATATCGTGTAAAACCTCCCTTAACGGGGAGGACCTTATAAAAAATCACTATAATTATTCGACAAATTATATCATGTACCATTGAACCAAGATCATTTACTTTGCATTGTAGACCTTGGTTTTTGTTTACATGTACGGAAACGGTTCCTTGTATGTACACGATGTATTAATTGAAAGTACATAATTTTTGTACCAAGGTTCACAATGTAATATGAAACTTGATCCATGATATAACCAGGGGCGGATTCAAAATTTCCTTTCAGTGGAGGCGAAGAAGTGAAAGTAAAATGAATTAAAAATGTTCGAATACAAAATATCAAATACAAAATACATTAAAAATTACAATACAAGCTAAGGTTTATGATGAACTACAAGCAAATGTATTTTGTTGTCTACTTTCTTTTAATCCATAATGCAAAGAAAACTAGTTGTCTTAATACAATAAATTTGATAGTGCGTGTGTTTTGCGTGCATTGTACGTGTGTCGTACGTGCACTTTACGTGTATGATAAAAAAAAATGGCCCCATTTATCAATATTCTTACATTTAATCAGGCGGTGGCGATGTTTAGGCAGACTAGGCGATGACAAGGCAAATTAAAGGTGAAATCGCGCCGAGTATAGAACATGTGTATTTATATATATATATATATATAACAACCCAAATCGACATCGTTTTGGGACGGTCCAATTTTGGACAGTTAGGGCAGCTGCCCCGCTGCCCTCGTGGCAGCTCCGCCCTTGGATATAACAATTGTAATTATTCATCTAAGTCTAGTAATAATATATATGTAATTTATGTAATTTACTACAATAATAATAATAATAATCGGATCGGAATTCATACTCATCCATGAATAATAGAGAAACATATTTAGGAATGCCAAAAACAAAAGAAGAAGAGACGGGGAGGAAGAAATAAGGTATGATGAATTAGCAGATGCTGGAACCATCACCGGTCTGATCCCTGCCGGAGTTGTCTTTGGGACGAACAATGGAGGTGCGGCTGCCGCCGTGGGCGGCGTAGTAGGTGACTCAACTGTTGATGTTGGTTTCTCCATTTTAACAATTGACACTGCCGCCGCTGCTTCATACAAAATTTTGCATGTGCATTATTATTTATAAAAAAAATACTACTGAACTCCAAAATCTTACTCCTAACTTTTACTTTCATTTATGTTCAAATTTTATTAAAGGAATAAAAAAATAAGAATGAAAAAATTAAAAACCATAACTCGATTATATTAAGCAATCAAAACATGTCACATCTGTCATATTATATGCAGTAGAGATGGAAGTTTATACTACTACTGTTATTATTTGGGCGACGAGTTAGGAAAATTCACAGCCACCACTCGAGAGTGTGCCCTGAGTAAACCACTTATTGTGACCCTAATTACAGCGGGCAGGCTGGCTTTGAGAGTACTAATTGTAATCATGGAAGTGTTGTGCGTTAATTAAATGGTGCAATTGTATGTGCATGCAGTGGTACCTCTATGACTGCCGGGAGGCGCCGCAGGTGGATGGGGTGCAGGAGTACGATGAGGAGAGTGAGGCGCCGGCGGGGACAGAACCGCCGGACCTGTAGCTGGTAGAGGGGCACCGGTGGCTACAAATTAAAGGATCAGACATATCTTAATTTCTCGATCGATCAACGTAACAGTACGTGCAAAATTAATCACGAGGTTTAGAGATCGAATAAATCATACATTCATCGTACCTTTGCATTGGACCGGCACGCCGGCGTTACACATCTGAGGAAGGGCAAGTGCCAAGGTCCGAACAAACGGAATGGAGACGGGGACGTTTCCGGTGACGATGAGGCAGGCGCAGTCAATGCTATCGGTCATCGCCGACTTGAGTGTATTGCAGCAATCCTCCGTCGGCGACGACGAGCCGCCTTTGCCGTTACTTCCGGTGAGGTAATTGAAGCAAGGGGTGAAGGTTCTGAGTGCTGTAGTGGTGCATGCTGTGTTTATTTGACCATTCGACCTTAAAATCCCCGACAATATTAGTACTAAACTTGCTGTCACTACTGCGCTCAGGCGCCCATAAGCCTTCAGATGTGCCATTGCATGCGACGACGTCAATAATCCTTTGACGGTTGTTCGTGGGAGTTAAGGATGTCGTGATTTATAGCTTTCTGTGGGTTGAGACCTTTCTTGGAGGTAAAGATGGTTGTTTTGAATCTATGGGGTTGGATCAACTTCTTTGACTGGCTTAATTCTATTATATTGACCAATACTGCTTTTTTGTTTCCAGAGTTTTGGGTTGGCTAGAAGGGAGCAAATTAGGTGGTGACAGTTATGACACTGCTCATATTTTGACCAACTTACTTGCTCTTTCAAGAAAGTTCGGAAGTAGCTATCCTTGACAGGATTAGAGTTACTAATAAGCTATATCATCGTTCTTATATCTAAATGTTATGATTTTAATCTTTTAACAAAGGATTTGAGTTTTCTTAGTGTTTTTGAATGTAATTGCTAGTTTCTTATTCATTCCAAAAAAATTGAAATAGTATTGGAGATGTGAATTTAATACACTTTGTAATATTAAAGAATATAAAAATAATCTCAAAAATTATGAGTATGCATATGCCTTTAAGTCACTATAGATCAAAACCAGTTTAAGTGGCTTACTATGGTTAGCTAATTGATTCAACCCAAGTGATTTAATAGATCAGAGTATAAATTAAAATCAACTTAAGTTGTCCATAATTAATCGATTCAAATCAATAAGTCCAATTAGTCGTTTTCACTAAGATTCAACTTGGAACTTTGTAATTACTAATTTAATAGTCTGACCAACTTGGTTGTGGTTGATTCATAGTTTCTGTTATTATTATTTGATACATATAACATATTATTATGAATATTGTTAGTTAATTTAAAAAATCACCATGGTGAACAAGTCAATAAGAAAATAAAAATTTCACACACATATATATAGATTTATGATCAAATGAGTTCATTACTTTCCATGAGTCTGTGAGGACATATTTGGGCCATTGAATAATTGAGATCAATGGTTTAGATTTCATCAACTGTGCACTTCACTTGAACAATCTCACACACACACACATATACATATATAGGGATGAGATCTAGTGAGAAGAACCACCCAAGTGCAAACATACGATGAGGTTTGAGCCGTTGACAAATATACATCAATGGTTCAAATCAATAAAAAAAAAAATTTAAAAACGTGCATCATGGAGGGAAGAACAAAGTGTAAAAATGGCTCACATTAAGTGTTACATAGATACACCTTAAGTGTTAGAATGACGCACCTTAAGTCTTAACATTGCGCACCTTTAGTTTTTAAAATGGTGTACCTTAAGTGTTAAAATGGTGCACCTTTAGCGTGGAACTTATGCACCTTAAATGTTAAAAGAATGGACTTAAGCATTGAAATGATGTACTTTAAGCACAAAAACGCGCACATTAAGTTTGAACAATACGCAAAATGAGCAAATTGTCACCGTATTTTTTTTTTAAATTTGTGTTCATCCTAAACATTGATTTTCACATGGACACAATCTCCACATATGAGATATATATATATATATATATATATATATATATATATATATATATATAATTAGGTTAAACTAATAACATTTTGTAACATGTGAACTTGTGTATCATTGTGCACTGTTGATATTGTTTGATCTTGTGGGTTATAATGATTTTGACCTGGTAAATAATTAAATATAAATCATTGCCCTACTGCACAACTGCACCGGATGCACCATTGTACTACTACTCAGATCTCGGCTGTCCAATCTCACATCTCAATGGTGCGTTGGAGTTCCATGAATTTCTTATATTTTTTACTTTCTAACACAAATTTACAAGAGTAGTAATGAAATTTATCATGTTTTGATTTCAATTATTTTTAATTCCGAATTAATTTTTTCCCTTTAAAACATATATTTATTTTTCAATAAAAAAATTACCTAAATCATATATGAGAACAACAGAGTTTTAAATCAGGTGATTTAATTCCATTTTTTTCACAGCTTAATGTTTTTTAAATTATTTTTTCATATTTATTTTAGTAATAATATATATTATAATATTAATTTTTTCAAGATAATTGAAGACAACTGAGTAATATATTATTCAATTAATTAGTGATACTTTATATTAATCTTATAATCAAATAAATGTACACTTCTAAATATTAGAATTATTTATAATTTCATCTTTAATTTTAGTATCTAAATATATAATAAAAAATTTATTAATTTACTGGTTATAAAAATAGTATGAGCAATTGAGCATATGTACAATTCAGTTTAGAGAACGGCGTCGTTCTCTGTTAAACCAATTAACCAAAAAATGAATGCAGCTTCAGCCTTCAGGTCTCTTCATACTCCAGCGCCTCTATTCTCCTCTGCGCGTTCTGCAAAAAATCAGATCGCAACTCCGCATCTCCACTTCACACCTTCTTCGCCACCGCATCTTCACGGCCCACATCGACAGAGGACGGCAGCAACTCCAGCACTCCCTTATATTTGAACTGTAGGGTACTATTGCTATGTTAATTGGTTCCTTGTGTTTTTGTTTTTTAGTTTCTGAACTGTGGAGTTATAATGTTAAATTGTTTGTTGTCATGTAATTGGATTCTACTGTATATTCACGGAGATGCATTGAGCAATCTAATAAGCCATAAGGATGAGGATATTTTAAAAGGTGAAGATGTGAAAAATCAAAAGGAACTGTACTGCTTACTAATAGCTAAAGAGATTGTGTTCTGCTGTTCATTGTTCTGTTGGATTTTGTGTTCTGTTATACCTTATTAAACCATTTGATAGGGTTTTGACCTAAAATTGTAGCTCTGTTTGGGGTTGAGTGGTTGTTGGATGATACATAGTATTAAAATGCCTTTCAGATTTGGAGGATCAATGTTCAAAACTTGTATAATCACTTAGATTGATTTAAGTTGACTACTAGGATAAAAGTTAGGTAATCATTGAGGATATGACACCTTAGTACATGCCTAATAGTCTAATACCACACTAAACTTGTGCACTTGGAAGTATAGGGTAATAAATAAATTGAAAATCACCCGATCACGCAGGCATGGCGAACAGCAAGTATGAGTATGTGAAGTCATTTGAAATTGAAGACGAAGTCATGGTACCCAACATCATAGTTGTGCGCATAGATGGGCGGGATTTTGGCAGGTAATATACATGCATGGCAATGGCTGAAAGAATGTGTTTACCATTTTTTTTCTCTTTTAAAAAAATTATCTCTCATTGTTACATTTCAACATCAATGAATTAATTTTGAAATTGGCCTATTCGTTTAAAAAATTCAAACCTTCTTGTATTGTGTCAATTATAGCCAAACCTATTAAAATTTGTAATTTAGTACAACTTACCGTCAAAAATAATTTCTGATGCCCTCAGTCATTAATGAGAAAACTCCTTTTAAATGAAACTCATTGTGATTGCCGCATGATTATGCATTCATTTCATTAGGTTTTCAGAAGCACATGAGTTTGACAAACCGTATGATGCAAAGGCCTTGCACTTGAT
Source organism: Ipomoea triloba (assembly GCF_003576645.1). Classification (NCBI taxonomy): domain Eukaryota; kingdom Viridiplantae; phylum Streptophyta; class Magnoliopsida; order Solanales; family Convolvulaceae; genus Ipomoea; species Ipomoea triloba. The sequence goes on along the minus strand of NC_044919.1, from coordinate 29,636,509 downwards.
GAATGCTTGCAGTACTGCAATCCTGGAGGAGTTTCCAGATATCGCATTTGCATATGGATTCAGTGATGAGTTTAGGTACAGTGTGTTATGTTTTACTTTTCTTCACTGTACATGTATTATAACTTAATATGTGTTATTGTTTTGCCTTTGCAGTTTTGTATTCAAGAAAGAAACCAAATTTTACCAGAGACGAGCCAGGTATTGCATTACCTGATAGTCTGAATGTTTTATATTTGCAGTGTCTTATTACATTAGAAGGGTAGAATGTAAAAAAAAAAAAAAAGTAATATGGTCTTGTATCCCTTTCTTTCAGATAACCTTGAAATATTTATAAGTAATCATACATTAGTAATCATACTTTGCAGCAAAATATACTCCCTTATTGTGTCTTTTTTCACGTCTGTATTTGTCACCAAATGGAAGGACTTTTTTCCTCAACTGGAACTAAGGATTCCTCCTTCATTTAAATCACGCGTCATTTGTTGTGCATCAATGGAGGTTCTTCAAGCATATCTCACCTGGAGACAAAATGAGTGTAAGCTAGTGAATAATTCCAATTAAATGTTGCAAAATGGATACTACTGCCTTATTTTATAGAGTCCTATTCTTTGCAGGTCACATAAAAAATCTGTATGCTACTTGTTTTTGGGAGCTTGTAAAATGTGGAAAGCCTGAAATAGAGGCTAAATTGATTCTGAAGGTGGTATTTAGTCTGTTATACATAATATTTACTTCAATATTTTACAACCCCTCCCCCAAAAAAAAAAGAAAAAGAGGAGAAAAAGACAGTGTGGAACCCAGTTCTATGATAAATAAGAAATTGACTTGCATTTCTTATGGTGACCTTGCATATTAAAGTGAAACAGCTTATAATAATTATCCCCTTGATCCATTTGGATTGAAAAATCTTCAATTTGTTTAGAGGGAGGATTCAAATATGAATATGAGATTGATAAATATTTGTTCTTTCACTCCAGGAACATGGTGACAGGGAAGCATTTCCTCTATATTTAAATGATTTCCAGCATATATGACTCATGTAATTCAAATCACTTATAATTCATATGACTTAAATGTAGTGAGTTTGGAGTTTTTATATTAACTTTTTCTCATGTATTTATCTGTAATCCTATCATTCAAATTGGAGTTAATGTTTCTGCTCTTTTATTTTGGCTTACTTGTAGTTTTCTCAATTAAGTATTCCCACAGCTGTCATGTCTTCTTTCATCCACTTGATTGTTGTTCAAAGGCAATTTACAATTTGTTTACTTTACATGGGTTTATAGTTCACTTAAAGCTTAGTACCTTACTGATAATATATTTGGGTATATTCAGCATATTTGGGTATATTCAGCATAGATGTAGTTGAAGAGAAAGTTGATATTGATTGAAATGCAATATTCAATTATTCTTTTTTTTTTCTTCTTTGGTAGGGAACTCAAAAACAGGAGAAAAATGAACTTCTTTTTCAACAGTTTGGTATTAACTACAAAAAAGATGTTCAGGAGATATTTCGTCAGGGATCATGTGCTCTTAGGAAAGAGGTATCAATCTCAAGTATATGCTACATCCTTCAGTTCTTCAAATGTTCTAATTGGTCCAATTTGAAACATATCAGTTTTAGTTGGGGTAGAAAACACTATAATGGGCTCCATTTCATGTTAGTTCCATGTTGCATAGTGCATACTATCAGAGACTTTAAGGTTACAGACCATATGATATTGCATTATGATCAATCTTACTTAGGAAGTACCACACTGAGGGAAAACCAGGTTTAAGTTAGCTTACATTTTTATTTTTATTTTTTTTGTCATACTGTTTCAACATTTGGCATTTGTGTAATCCCCACAACGTATGACAAACACACTTTAGGGGATCAAAGCTTCCACAAACACACTTTAGGGGATCAAAGCTTCCACTTTTTAATACCAGGAACTGCTATTCACCACATTTTTAGACATTTCCTGTGTAATTCATGAAGTAACATCCCAACCCCCCACCATGTTGGAGTTAACATAAGGTATAGTTTGCAAATCAGCATATGATTTAGTGCTATTCTATATCTGTGCACCTCCAACTTTTATGTCATTCTATATCCATTATGATTCAGATTGAAGATATTGTGAAGTACCAGGAAGATGGCACTCCTGTTAGGAGGAGGAGGAAGAAAGTAATTATTGTGCATTCTGAAAATATAACAGCTAGAAGCTTCTGGAATGATCAGCAATCTCTTAGTAAAGATGTGGGTTCTTTTGGAGAATGCATTGAAAATATTAAACCTGAGTATATCAAGTCTTTCCAATTTGAAAGCAGACTGATGCCATCTACTTGGATTGTCATTCGAATTGATGGTTGCCACTTCCATAGGTAAAGTTCCTTGTACTTCACCTTTTAATGCTCATTGTTCCATTGGGTGCAATCTTATTGAATAAATAAGACAACTGCTCCCTCTAATGCATTTTAATCACTTTATGTGGTGAGCTAAAGTAATTTTTGATTGAAATTGTCAACTATACACTTCCAAAGTTTTTTTTTTTTTTTTTTTTTTGAGAACACACTTCCAAAGTTATGAGATTTCAATTGCTGAAAAAAAGTACTGTATTAATTTTCATGTAGTTTAATTTTTAACTATGTTTTATTTTTTAAAAATAAAAATTTTATAATTACTGAAACTTATTTCATAATTGGTCAAATTGACTAAATGAACAATGCAGTAGCTAATTATTTATTTAGTCCACAAAGTAGTATAAAACTTATCTGGCTTATCTCTATTTCCTTACAAAATATTTACTTTATTTTCTGCTTTGAAATGTGCTAGTATTTCTGTTGTTCTCCTTTATTGGTTGATAACTTACTTTTGAAGCATCAATATCTATATTCAAATTGTAATATGGAATTAGTCATTGCTTAATAAGGAGCGTGGATAATAGTCTTAGCTTGACAAGCTTTAAAAATGATGTTTAATGAATAGTGGTGCTTCATAATGTGATTTTTTTGTGTGTAATAACTCTGGAATAATTCAATATACTTGCACATTTGATAGGTTTTGTGATGCTCATGGTTTTGACAAACCAAATGATGTGCAAGCTTTGAACCTTATGAATTCTTGCGCAGTTTCTGTGGTGGAGGAGTTTAAAGATATTGTCTTCGCATATGGGGTGAGCGATGAATACAGGTAACAGTTATTTATTTGCTTGTGTGATACTTCTTTTTCTTTATAACAGATTCTGATTCACTTTTTTTTTCAGCTTTGTTCTGAAGAAAGACTCTTTGCTCTATGAAAGGCATGCCAGGTAACTCTTTCATAATCCCACCTAGTCTTAAATATTTTTTTCTCTTTGTTAATATTATAATGAAAGATGAAATTGTATACTCCTTGGCTCTTTGCGTATTGTACATATATGTTGAGAAGTAGCTTAATGAATTGTATAATTAACCATAATGTGTAGAGCATATGGAAAGGAATAATATGTTTATTCCTATTATCTTCCCTTCTTTTTACTTTCTTTGTATCTATATTTTCCTCATGGAACACTTAGCTTGTGCATGCTATGCAGAAAAGACCTTTGCCGATTTTTGCTTTGAGGTCATCATTTAACAAATCATGTTTTCTTATGTGAGGTTTAATACATTTAGCCAATTTCAGCAGTACACTAGGACCTATGTGATTGAGAAATGTCAAAAAAATGTTGACTATTCACTAGCTACTGTGATCATGTGTGCAGTGAAATAGTCTCTGCCATTGTCTCTCTCTTCTCTTGCATATATATGATGAAGTGGAAGGAGTTTTCCCCCCAAAAAGACTTGAAGTATCCACCATACTTTGATGGACGATCTGTTTGCTATCCTTCCTCTAAGATTCTCCGAGATTATTTGGCTTGGAGACAAGTTGACTGTGAGTACCTTTTTAAATTTTAAGTATAAGTTTTATTTAAAAATTTCAAACAAATCTATGCACAACAATTCTAGTGAGGTAGTCTGAGAATATCAAGTATAATAAAGTTTAATGTCCCTTTTTCTTGATAATTTGTTCGGAACATGCAGGCCACATTAATAATCAGTACAATACTTGTTTCTGGATGCTTGTCAAATCTGGCAAGAGCAAAACTGAGTCTCAAAACTGCCTTAAGGTGCGTTGCTTTTCAAATATCTTTTGTGGATGTCCTTTTTTAAGTTGAAGTGGCAGTGGCCAATCTGTTATATACAATTGTTGGAACAAATTGATATCTTTTGCATATTTCTTCAGCAAATGTTTGTACTTTTTAATATTATTTTTATTGTGTACTTTGAAAATAGTGAAAAGAAAAAAGAGAAATATTCTAATAATTGGTCCTAGAATCCTTTGTGATTCAAGAGAGCAAAACCTTATGGAAAAAATAAGATTTATATATCCAAAAGTAAAACAAAAACCTCACATACTTTTATGAGTATGAGTCCAACAATGTGAAAAACTGAAAATAGACCATCACTACCCACCAGAACAAGCATCATATACTCCGTGCTGAATATCTTTGTTTTGCAGGGCACTCAAACGCGAGAAAAAAATGAAATGCTTTCCCAATTTGGGATTGATTACCCCAATTTACCAGCCATTTTTCGTCAGGGGTCCTCTGTTTTCTGGGACAAGGTAGTTCCTCTGCTTTCCAATTTGGCATTGATTGCCACAATTTACCACCCTTTGGTCCTTAAAGTTTATTTGTTATGTGATCCTCGCTTCATTTTGTTTTATGATGTTGATCAATACTAGCATGAAAATTTATTTCATTTCGAACAAACATTTTCTTTATATGCTCATATATTTCGACATCGGGGGTACTTAAATATACTTCGGCTTATGCTGACTTGTCCAGGAGGAAACAAAATCAGACTGCAGTACCGAAGGTGCAATAGAGAAATGTCGCAAGAAAGTCGTGGTTGAGCATTGCAATATAATCGACACAAGCTTTTGGAAAGCACACCCAACAATACTTGAAGAGGATACCCACTGTTGTCAAGCACTAGGTACCTCAACTTGTAGCTAGTGCAGCTTTTGATACTTGTACTGAAGTACACCAATATTTTATTATGTATCTTGATTCCTGTACCTATCCAAAAGCATTTTTTGTTTTCTTTTCTGTGCATTTTCTTTAAAATGAAGTAAAGGTGGTGAATTTAGAATCTAAATCTCATTGATTATTAAATAACATTTGGCTTTGTTTGGCAATCTTCACAAAATTGTTAATATCTTTAGCTTTGGCTTTGCTATAGTTATGAATTCTGGTGGAGCATATGGTACTTGGATCAGGCCTGGCCATTCAAGGGCCAATCATTATGTTATGAACTAGGTTCATTTTATAAGATAGATCATTGATGCATATTCATTTTTAGTGTATTAGTACATTAAAAATGAACATGTATAAAAATATAATGAATATATATATATAAAAAAGAATGAACTTAGAACATATTAAAAATGAACTTTATTTTGGGGTTTATATTGTAAAATCGATCAAAATTCACGATATAATTTGTCTCTTCAAAGAGTTCAAATAGTTTGGTCAAGCCCACAAGATTGGCAGAATCCAAATCACAATAGATGTTCATGTTAGGCAATGAGAATTAGTAGCCAACTTCTGTAATCTCTCAATGGGTGGCTAAGTTGGTGAAATATAATTTTTTAAGTTGGTGAAATATAATTTTTTAATCTAAAAATCATAACTACTTTTTGTTGCATCAAATTCATCAATTAATTCATTGGAAAACAAAACTATGAGATCTATCCATGGATTGATGATATATCCAAAATCATATAGTAATATCTAAAATATGGTCATTAAAGCCTTAAAACAAACATTATACAAGTTTACTCTATGCATGCCTTTAGATAGGAGCTCGAGATTAATTAACTACTATCGTCATAAAAACATAACAATCTTAAGCTCATTGTTTGTTTTACCAATCAAACCAGCCATTATCATTAAAACATATTAGAGCATCCTTAGTAGTGACTAGTGAGGTTATTTTACGGTTTTTGAGGAGTTTTTGTAGTTGTGATTAGGAAAGAGAAAATGGGAGGGAAAAAATTAAAATAAAAAAATGATGGCCCCCGCTTAGATTTGCACTGTCCCAAAATGTGATTCCCAACTTTCTCTTTCCCCCTTTCTCTTTCTTCCATGTCATATACTACTTTTTTAATAACTCACAATTATTTATTGACGGTGATGCTCTTAATAATACTTATGAGTTTTTAGCAAAATTCATTAACAGGGTTAGGGTCATATTGTGGGTATAGTAGTTATCATTACAGTACACCAAACACTTGTCACAATTCCAAGTATGGGTAGTAATCATCATCATCCAACAATAAATCCTATTAATTAAACCGGTTTAGTTAAGGAACCAGCATCTAATTAGCAAAAACAAATCATCCGTCGTCAGAGTTGGCCAACCAAAACCTACCCATCTGTATTATGAACATGATTCTTCGCATTTAAATTGCAGACATCATTGCTCTACTCCTCACTCAAACTCCAATTTCCCAACCATCTTATCTCAATTTTTCATACATTCGATCCTTGTTGTCGTCAAGGTTTCTTGTAATGGCTTCCAAGGTGGCTGAGGTGGGTTTAGTCGTGGCTGTTGTCGCCATGATGATGCTGTGGAACGGAGCGACGGCTCAGTCTAACAGCTGCATGAGCTCACTGGTTGGTTTGACGCCGTGCTTGACTTACGTCACCGGGAATTCGTCGGCGCCGTCGTCGTCGTGCTGCGCGCAGCTCTCCGGCGTGGTTCAGTCCAACCCGCAGTGCCTTTGCCTGTTGCTCAACGGCGGAGGCTCGAATCTCGGCGTCAATATTAACCAAACTCTCGCCCTCGCCTTGCCCGCCGCCTGCAAGGTTCAAACTCCTCCGGTCAGCCAATGCAATGGTAAGATATTCCCACTACACGTTATATATATATATATATATATATGGTCATAATCAGGCCAGTCCTGTCATTGAAGTCGTACTACTATGTATACAAATATACAACAATGTTAAAAAATACACCACATGAATATGTATCATTAGGTAAGCATCACAAAAAAAAATACTACTAGGTTTCGGATGTGTAGTGTATTTTTTAGTGTGTTTTCTAATGAATGGTACATTTTTTAACATTAGAGACACCGACCCACGGAAAGGCACAACTACATTTGAACATATATATATATATATATATATATATATATATATATATATATATATATATATTGATTGTGTGTATGTGATAATCCAGTATTATGAATCTTAGATCACGAGAAAATAAATCAGATTAAATTTTTATAACTGATCGACTCAAACAAAAGAAGTATGATAAGTTACTTCTAACCAACTTGGGTTGACTCTTTATATTTTATATATATTACATGATAAACACTTTCTTACGGTTGTTAATGGTGTTTAAAATTAAAGCTGCTGTGCCGGCGAGTTCTCCGGTTGGTTCCCTAGCACCGCCGCCGTCGGAGGCGAAGGAAACGCCGCCTCAAGTTCCCAACACGCCGGCAGGGTCTAAAACGGTTCCCTCGACAACAGCCGGCGGCCCCACATCGGCGGCTGATGGCACGGCGGCGAAAGCTTCTTTCCGTTTTCTGGGTTTCCTCGTATTCGCTGCAACATTATTTATGGCTGGTTTTGGAATCTAATTTCCGACGGCATCGGCGTGATCATACCAGCATACAATGCATCATTTCTACTCGATGGAGAGGGAGCAGCTTTTGACTTGTACCATTATTGTATCAATTCCGAAACCTGTCATTATTCTTTGTTAATTAGTTTGTGTTTTTGAGTAACTGGTCTGGTGTGATTAATTATATTGATTGTACTGTAATGCTTGGTATTTGCTTCGCTATGAGAGTTTGCAATATATTGTTCCATTTTCATTCTCATTTGGTTGGGAGATCTTGTTACTAGTTAGTGATTGCGGTATCGGCAAGACGGCAACCTTAGCCGAGTTTATCCAATAGTAAATTGCGTTAGGACTAAAAAAAGAAAAATGAAAATACTATTTCTACCTCTAAATTTTACTCTCAATTTTTTTTCTTCAAAATTTTAATAATGTCACATACTCACATATCTATTGGAACCCACCTAATGAAAATAACTCTATTCACATCAAAGAATAGAAATAGGACTTCATATAAAAGAATTCCTAAACAAATTTAGCCGGTGGTAGGATGAACCTGCTCACATAAACACTCATATTTCTTTTTTCAAAAGTCAAATTCAAATTAATTTACAATTAAAATACAAAATACTACAAAACGAGAGAGACACAAGCAACCACAATTTGGATAGCAGTCCTGGCCAATCTGTAGACTGCTTAACCGTGTGGGAAATATCATTCTCAGTAAGAGCACCACCAATAGTTAGTATTTTTGTTCAGTTTTTGTAGACAGACTATGAAAGAGAAAATGTGAGGGAAAAGAAAAAAGAAAAAAAATCAAACAAGTAGCTTTTCACGCGCCTAGCTAGCACATGTAGTCAAGCTGGCATGTGCACTGCACGCGCCATGCTGGGCATGGCTCAGTGTGTTTCACGTGTATTCTGCGTATGTCTCTTCCAATCCTAGACCCCATAAAAATCAAGTCTTGAGCATTCCCAATTATCACTCTCTTACATTCTCTTTTTTCCACCTCATGCTGGACGCGGTAAAAAACAATAGATGGGGTTGCTATAAGCAATATAGGCGGTGGAAAGATAGCATTTCGTACTTTAGATGGTACTAGTGTGAGTAGCTGAAGTCTACCAACTACTAAGCTATGGGTTAGATGCTAGGTTGCGTTTAAAATTCTCGTTAACCCCACTTCTATGCAATAAATCATGTACGACAGGCATGTAATGAACACAATTGAAAAAGTGTTGGTAAAAACGGCAAATCATGACTTTAAGGTATAAGAGTTATGGTCCACCACTCAACTACTTCTTTTCAGGGTAACGTGTTTGTGTTTTAATTATTTAGTTAATCAATCATGATATGTCACGTTATGCAATATTTTTCCTTTTGTTGCTCAGTGTTCGAGAACATCCAATTCCGTTTTTGAATTGGAAACAACTTCATACATACGTACAAATTTGAAAAAAAAGTACCAATTGTTTCATAATTCAACTACTACATTGATAAAAAAAAAAAAAAAGGTATAACTGTTTCACAATTTAATTACTGCAAATTTCGCAGTTAACATGTCAATTTCATTTTTATCATATTACTAACAGAAATTAGAAAGAAAGATTAACTTGTTGGATATGTGATATGTATGGTTAATTGCATTTTGCTGTCATCATGTGAGGAAATTCCCAAATTTGAAGCACTAGATAAGCTAAGAAGCCAAGAAGGAGAGCAAGAAAAAGTGAAAAATAAAAATAAAAATGAATATTAGTGTGTTTTGTCAACCAAATGAACACGTTGTGCGAGTGGCATCCGGGTTGTCCAAACAACCAGAACCCAGAGCACCAACAGCGATTGAGGAATACGAATATACTCGTGCCTAATTCTATTTCTACATTTCCCATGTCCTAGGGTAAACGCACACCAAGCCTTCAGCTATTTTTCAATAATAACTCTGTAATTCCAGACGAAATTCTGCGACCACTGGGCCTCTCCGGCACCCCTTTCCACCCTTCTTTAACACTCTTTCAATTCTTGAAGGGCACAGCTAATTCGGGTTGCGCTTGCTTCGCAGGCAAGTGTTCATCTTTCTTGTTCTTTTTCTTTTTGTTTGTCTACAAATTTGGTTCAAATCTGCTGAAATTGGACTTCCTTTTGGGGTTCCGGTAAAACCCATTTATTTTTTGCGTTGTTTCGTAATGTTGTTTCTGGTATGAGATTGTGAATTTCGCAGATTTCCTTTTTCTTTTCTTTTCTTTTTTATTTTTCGTTCGGAATCTTGTTGTAGGGCTTTAATTTTTATAATTTGGCCTGATTTATATTGTCCTTCGGGTTTGCATGGATTGATTCATGAATTTAAGATGTGGGTGTATGTTCTTTTGCTAATAAATTTTGAATTTATCGGAAAGATTAAATTCTTGTGTTGCGGAGTTGATTTTTGTTAATTCTTTGGCTGTGCGTTATAGTGTTTGTTGATTCATTCTGATCTTTAGTGCCTTGATCATAATTTGCTGAAATGAGAGTGTATTAACTCTGGGATTACCCTTTAACTACTAGTAACCCAAGAAGCTGATTTGATTCTTGAACTTTGGAGAAATGAACTCACATTATATACTTGTTGTAACTGTCCAATGTGATGTCTGATTGTCAAGACTCAAGATTGAGGTTCTGATGCGAAACTGCCAATGTGCATTTCGCCATCACAAATGTTTTTGCTGTTTTGGTCTTATGACATGGTGATTAGTTTTCCTTGAACTATTCAGTTGCCCTCCTTTACTGCCTGCTTGTTTCTCCCATCTCCAATTTGCAACATTTTTAGGTTCTATTTTTCTCTACGCTTTTACAATTGGAACAAAAATTCGAGTTTCAAGGTTGGGAAGGGCTTAGTGTAAAGCCCGGTTTAGAGGTAACTTCTGAATTTGCTTGGTAACCTTTCTAATACTAGGATATTCCAGATCAACGGATCAAGGCTTCTATACAGTACCACATAGGATCATATATCTTACCTCATTTGCCTGATATGATGTTGAGTCTAGTCTTACAACATTGGCTGTGCATTAGAGATGTGTAATTATTATCTGTGTGAAACAGTTGCTATATATTCCAACTGAGAAATATTTTGACAACTGAATGAAATTGAGGTAATTAAATTATTAAAGCAGTTACGAATCTGGTTCTATGTGGATTTATTGACTTTCTAAAACTTGATATGCTTTTGTTGAATTAGTATATAAATAAGAGTTGATCAATTTTCTTGAAATTAGTGTTTGCTTATCCTTTTATCTAATCATGCAGGCTACAAATTTCAAAACCATTTCTGCCGAGAGCTGCAAATTGCCATCATTCTTTGCGGAGTAGAGATTGGATGCAAGTGTAACTGTCATGGCTGTACTCATTGAAGGTCTCCCTGACGCGGTTGCCCTAAGGTGCCTTGCATGGGTTCCCTTCTACCTTCATCCCAAGTTAGAACTCGTTTCTCGTTCTTGGAGAGCAGCTGTTCGAAGTGGTGAACTATACAAAGCTCGACAAGAGGTCAATTCATCTGAAGAATTTTTGTGTGTGTGCGCTTTTGAGCCTGATAATCAATGGCAGCTTTATGATCCTGGTTGTGACCTTTGGATTAAACTTCCCGTTCTCCCTTCAAATATAAGACAACTCGCCCATTTTGGCGTTGTCTCCACTGCTGGAAAGCTTTTTGTTCTCGGTGGTGGCAGTGATGCTGTGGATCCCTTGACTGGTGACCAAGACGGAAGCTTTGCAACTGATGAGGTCTGGAAATATGACCCGGTAACCTGGCAATGGACCCTCTGTACACCGATGATCGTTCCACGTGCAATGTTCGCTTGCTGTGTATTGGATGGAAAGATAGTTGTTGCCGGGGGGTTTACTAGCTGCAGGAAATCAATATCTAAAGCTGAAATATATGACCCCGAGAAAAACGTCTGGGTTTCAATACCCGATCTCCATCACACTCATAATACTGCATGTACGGGCGTGGTTATTGACGATAAGGTTCACGTTTTGCACAAAGGATTGTCGACAGTACAAGTCCTGGAAAGTGTGAAGCAAGGTTGGACTGTACATGACTATGGTTGGCTCCAGGGCCCCATGGCCGTGGTTAGGGGAAAGCTTTATGTTATGAGCCACGGCCTCATTTACAATCAGGAAAAGGAATCGACAAGGGTGGTAGGTTCAGCATCTGAGTTTCGTAGAAGAATTGGGTTTGCCATGACAGGACTCGGGGATGACATTTACATAATCGGAGGGGTCATTGGCCCGGAGAGGTGGAACTGGGACATCATAACAACATCTGATGTCGATGTTCTGACGCTCGGGAGCGAAAGACCAGCGTGGCGCCAGGTTTCTCCCATGACATTATGCCGCGGAACGATTCTTGGGTGCGCACAGCTGAGAATTTAGGTTACCATCGATAATGTGGAGAACGCTATTCGTTACTTCTTTCTATTATTTTTCAGAGTTATGGTGTTGATGAAGGTTTATGAAATCGGGGTTTCCTGCTTAGCTTAGCTACCTTGTTTTTGCATAATTGCATGCATGTAAACCATACTGCTTTTCTGTTTGCAGAGCTTTTACAAGAAAGTTTGTAGCTTTGTGGATACTTGAAAATCCAGCTTTACTATATGTTAACATGACAAATACATGTGTTGCCATGTTGCTTTGCTTTGCTTTGTTTTGCTCCCTTCCTCTTTTCTTTAGCTGAAACTAGATGCATATTCCCTAATTTATGTTGTCTTTCTATCTGTTAGTATTGTGTCAAGCCTGATTATACTCCATAATATAATACCCTCATTGCTTAGTATGGCGCATAAGGCGCCAAAAGTCCAAAAATTTCTGGAGATGGGGCTCCCTAGTTGGGGTTGGGTTAGATTTTTAAGTTACCTCATGAACCTTTGGGGTGGATGAGCAATCATTATTGCATGGGACATGGTCAAATAAAAAGTACATTTTTAATATACTAATTTGTCATGGACGAGTTTGTAGGGTTCAGGAACAGTTATTATGTTACGGACTCGATCCACCTTGCAAGGTGCATCCAAGTCCATATTCACAATTTTAGAACTCTATGTTCATAATTTTAGAATTCTATGGTCACAATTTTTGAACTCTATATTCACAATTATAGAAGTCTATGTTCACAATTTTATAACTCTATGTTCATAATTTCAGAAATTTATATTCAATAATATAACACAATTTTTGAATCTATATAACAAAATTGTGAATATAGAGTTCAAAAATTGTGAATATAGAGTAATGTAATTTTGTATATTAAGATTTAAAATTATGAATATAGAGTTCTAAACTTGTAAGCATATATTTCTAAATTTGTAAATATGGATCTGAGTTCATCCTGCAAGGTAGATCCGAGTACATAGCATAATTTGCTGTTCAGAGATTAGCTTTGCGAAATTGGGATATTTGGGTTATAAAATTTTAAAAAAAAAATTTAAGTTGTATCCATGTCCATTTAAATGAGTGCTAATTTTGGATTTCTCGTCCTTATCACGTGTTGACATTTTAGGTTGCTCTCCAATTCAATTACTCGAAGGTTCTTATCACAACACAATTATCATGACCATTTCTAGCAATAGTACTCGTTCTCGTCCCATCACCTGCATTGATCTTTCAGATTGCAACTTGGTAGTGATTCTCCAACTCAACTGTCTAAAAGTCTTTATCATAACACAATTTCAATTCAACTACCATAAAAGTGTTTATCATAACACAATTTCAGACTTGATCAAAACACTAGCGAGGAAAATTAATCAAAATTTAAAAGAAAAAATTGGGATGGGGCACTATCAATAATTATTGTGTGGATTAGCTTTCTGGATCATATTATAAAATAATATATGTACTTTTAATATATTAAAAATATACATTATATTCAGAAAAATATATTATTTGAGTACTGAAAATACATTATTGTACATTCAATACACAAATAATGTACTTTAGTATATTAAAAATATACTTTTCATTATAATCCACACAATAATTTGTCGAGCACTATAGTGGGGGCAGGCCCAAATTAATTGCGGGCCTTAGGGTTATTGACCCATTTCAATGTCTTATTGGGCTTTACGGTTTCTCAGATCTCCTCTCGATAATCCGATGCAAAACCGCTAAACAAAATCGAAAAACCCTAGGTGAAAACGTTTGTTAATCCTTAAACCTTGAAAGGAACCGAACTCGAATTTCGATCTGCAAGGTAATGGAGGAAACCAACATGGATGATAGCGAGCAGAACCGGGAAACGGAGGCTGCTCCGGCACTAATTGCAGTTCATCCGACCCAAGAATCAGTTGCCGTCGCTGTTGGGTCGGACCTCCGCGTCTTCAATCTTCGGTAAGCCACCCTAGATGATATTAAACCTAAAGAAATCTTCTTTTTTGTTTGTTAAAGCGGAATTGGAAGAAAAACAAAACTGCTGTTACGGCTATATCGTATTTTTTACTCAACAATTACCTGGCAGAGGTAATTCAGTGTCGTTGCTGGATGAGTCTGGAGGAAACAAGCACAAGGATTCAATTAGAGCCATCCGATATGGAGCAGAAGGGAAGCTATTCGTATCTGCAGGGGATGACAAGCTTGTTAAGATTTGGGTCACTGATTCTTGGCGTTGTACACATTCTGTGTAAGTTTCTGATGTCATATTTCAGGCAGTTTAGTATAATAACATTAAAGATTTATACTTTAAAGTTTAAAGATATAGATATAGAAGCTAGTTTATAATTAGCTCAATCTTAAAATTGACCATATCCCAAGCAAAAAGTAACTAACTTTAAACTTTCCTTGCTGTTTTGAATATTTCAGCTTAATAGAGTTTTTACTTGGATATTCTGGATTTAGACAGTAAGAAGTTTTAACTAGTACAATGGAGTTTGCTTTCTTTTGTCTTATTATGCATGAAGTAATAAACCAAGCTGCACTTTGCTTCTGATGTTTATATGTTCAGCTTTTGATGTGGTGAATATTGATTTGTCCATAGATAATATTGGTAAATTATAAAATTAATTTTTGTTGCTTCTTTTATCCATATGATGATGATTTGTTCTTAAAATGGATAGTTCAGTCAACAAAAGCTCATAGAAATAGTACATGTTTAATAGGCTAATACATATTTATCTTAATCTTGGTCCTGTTAACAGTTTATCAGAGAAAAGAGTTAGTGCTGTTGCTATAAGCAAGAATGGTCGCTTTGTGTGCTTTGCAGACAAATTTGGGATGGTATATGTAACCGATATAGAGAGTTCTGAAAAGCAAGATATTCCCAATAAGAAGGCAGTTCCAATTCTTTCCCACTATTGCAGCATCATTACTAGCCTGGTATTGGCTTTTTTGCCTGCTCCTTACATAATGTTTTTTTTTCCTATACTCCTTTCAGCAGGTGTCTTGAGATTTATCAATTTTCTTTTTTAATAAATAAAGTATTTAATGCTATTTTCAATTTATGCTTATCCAAGCAGGAGTTTTCACCAGATGGGCGATTTATCATTAGTGCTGATCGGGACTTCAAAATCCGAGTAATATAGCTTTCCATACTCATTAGGAATATGTGATTTTGTAACTTTTGAGGTCTCTTATATTCCAAAATTTTAGGTTACTCTCTTTCCCCAAAACCCGTTAAATGGAGCTCATGAGATTCAGAGCTTTTGTCTTGGCCATACCGAGTAAGTATCTCTCTTGAAGTGCATATGCTGACAGTTATCTCCTGAAAGATGATAGTTAAGCTAACAAGTGCTGTGGATGCTATAGCTAACACATTTTTTGGACTTCTTTGTTATCAGGTTTGTCACCTGCCTTGCCTTTGTTTGCAATCCGGATTGTCCACAGGGTTTTTTAGTTTCTGGAGGTGGTGATTCAACTGTGAGTGAAAGTGGCCGATCCAAGATATTGCATTATTGAATGTTAATATTAAGTATATTAGGATCCAGTTCCCCATTGTATTTTTTTTTTGGTATAGCGTCATGTGGATCTCACTGCTGAAATTTTTTCAGATTCGCTTATGGGACTACGCTTGTGGTTCTCTTCTAGACACATGCCATGTTGGATCACAGGTAGCTTTTCTTCTCTAGTACCCAAAAACATTTGAACTATACTATCGTTTTTCTTCTAGACCGTATTAGTTCTAACTCCATTTTCACTTCTCCGAACATTACTCTAGGCAGGAGTTGCAGAGTCAAATGGTGGGGAAGAAGATATTATTCCTGCTGTCACTGATCTCTGTACAACACCAGATGGATCTCTTGTTGCAGTGGCCATTCAGAGGTAAAACTATCTTTTTTATATTTTTAATATCTTCTTCTTCATCTTCTCAAGCTCTGATTGGTATTTCGTTCCTTTCTTCGATCACAATGCAGCTTACCGGGAGTGATGTTGTTGAGCTGTGACCTTTCAACAAAAAGTCTCTCTGTTTTCAAAGTAACCCGTCTACCACTCATGGCAATAAATCATTTATGCTGCTCCTTGAACTTCTACTGTCACTTCGCTCCGTTCCCCAAAACACGAATTGTTTCTTTTTTTTTTTGCAGGTGGTGCGCATTGATGGGGAAACTTTCATTCCTACGAGCTTGGGAGCGGGAGCTACCTCAGCAGAATTTTTATGGCTGGTCATGGGCGTCTCCAGTTTAAATGCTTCCGAATCAGGATCTTTGGCACGCGTGAGGGTCCTCTCTGGTTTCGGGAAGACCGATCAAGAACCATCCTTTTTAGAAGACAAAGACGTACCAGGGGGAGAAGCAACGCTCGAGAAATTGCAAGGAGATTTGTGTATAAAAACCGAAGTCTTCTTAACAGCCGCTGAAGCAGTGAAGACAGCAATGCGGAATCTGTTGATCAAGAAGCAGTACTCTGCAGAGAGACGAGAATTCAGAAAGCGAGGCAGGAACGACAAGAAAAAGTAGAGAGTATGATTTCTTGTTCTATAAAGATGGAAGAAGGCTATGCTGATTTTGCATGTTGGCATTATTGCCTTCTTTCTGATGATAATTGTTGTAAAAACTAGTTTTTATTACCCTGGTTTTGCTTCATTCTTATCTTTTTTTATTTAATGGACTTCCAAGTTCTCTTGAACTTGTTTACTTCAAGTTTTTATTTATATATAATACGAAAGTAGGAATGAGCTGATTCATGCAACAATTTTCAATTTTGCACGGCGTTTTTTTATATTCTGTCAATGGAGTTGGTGGTGCCAAAGAAAATTACGTAATGAAACACAAACTTTATATTACTTTATTATAAGTATCCAAGCATAACAACCTCTAAAAATTTGTTTCCAAAAAAAAAAAAAAACCTCTAAAAATTTGAAAATGAATGCGAGTATGGTTATGGAGCGCAAAGATATGAACGTGTTCGATAGATTCAATTTGCTTCATCCTATGAATGCATTTGATAGAGCATCTTTAATTCAAAGATGGTGTTTTGATCGGGTCAACCCGACTAATTCTCGCACGCTCCGAGAGCTCGCCTAGGAAAAATTGCTACTTGTGAGAATTAAACCCGGATTCTCTCAAAATTCTTCCCCACAAAGAGAGCTCAGTTGTCACTTGAATTATTTCATTGGGTTTAATTCAAAGCTCTATAGACCACATCCAATTTGGAGTTCACATACTGATACTGCTGCAAAATATGAACCCTTGATAAATAAATAAATATTAGGAGATAAAATTAACACTTGTATTCCATACTATATTCTATGTTTAGCAAAATCAACTATTAAGGCGTTTTTTTTCTTAAATTTCACGTTCAATTATTTTAGGTAATATAATTGTTCACCTACACATTGGGAAGCATTCTTGTAAAATTAATAGGAAGGGAAGGAAATTAAAATAAGGTCTTTAGGCGAGCTCAATAAAAAAGACAATGGCAAAAACCAAAATTATAACTTTTTTATAAGGACATCCACAATAATTGGTTTCTGGATGGTTTTTGCAGGTTTCTATGCTATGTGGAGGAGAGAGAAGACCAAAGTCCTCCTGCAAGACCTTGGTTTTTTATGGGACCCGCTGTAGAGAGAAGGCAATTGCAGGCGCCTAGGCACGTGTTTCGGCATTACTTGAGCCCAGTTGAGTACGTGCAGTGCCCGTTGGTGCGTTAAAAGCTACGTTTTTTTTTTCTTTTTTCTTTTTTTTTTCTTCTTCTCCTTCTCTTTCATTCCTCTCTTTCATAGTTGGTACCTTCAAAAACTTCACTATTGAGACTGCCCTAAGAATTATGTTCTACTCGTTTAGAGGCTTCAAAGGCGTGCTGACTTTGGTGATCAGTGGTGTGACGCAATTATTTATGTTGCACTTGCGTCTTCCTCAATAACAACATTACATTTGCTTCTATTATTATTATTATTATTATGAAAAATGCTTGTGGCATTTGAGGCCGAAAAGGAAGATTGGGTTTTTTGTTTTATGAGATTTGAAGTTGGTCTTGGAGGTTTTGAAAAAACAAGGAAACATCCACGCAACTTCCTCTTTCGTCTTGCTTGCATGCCGAAAACAACATGTAACTAATACGAAATGTCCCTTCCCATTATTCAATTCGCCATGGATGTAACCCCGCAAGCAAGCATTCCCTAGCCTATAAAAATTTATTCGATCGATGTTAATTAACTTACTGATACGGTTAAAGAACACCCTCTATTATTTCGACAATTGAGATATTGCATATTTTGATATTACTTTACTAATCATCACATCAACCATCAATACGTGTTACGATCGACCTGAGTATCCAATCGAAAAACTTTAGAGTAATAATCTATCATATATCTTCAAATTGAGAAAGGGAAAAGAGTGGAATAAGACAAACGAGAGAATGAAGCAGCCATCATTCCTCATTTCATAGTATTTCCTTAAAACGCGTTATAATGCAAGATATGTGAATGCATGCAAAATTGCAATGTTTACTTAACTTTCTATTTATATATTTTTTATTCATTATTAATTATTTATGAATTAATTAATGGATATAATTAATCAAATAAAATTATACATCAAAATTAGTAGCTTTAATCAAAAAAATTTTTTTTTTTGGAAAACTCAGTAAAAGTTGGAACCTTATCTTACTCAATAATAATATAATAAAACTTACAAACTAGCTTGATTGGCATGAGTGGTCATGCACTCCTCTTTCTTAAGAGAAGTCATTGCAGTTGATTTAACCTAATTGATGTATTTGTGGTCGTTTGCCTATGATCACCAAACTAATAATTTATTTTTAAGTGAATTTATTAGGAAATTTGCGCCAACTTCTTCGTCTTTCTCGACGCGGTTAAACCCTCATGAAACAATTACATTGTTTGGTAATGAGGAATATAATTATTGAGAATTGAAAAGGAAAAAGTGATATAAAGACTAAAATGTCCTTATATAATAATAATAATAATAATATACATCATCATCATCAACAAGGGTAAAATGGTCATTTCCTTAATTTTTCCTTTCCCCACTACTCCGAATTACAATTCCAATGGGGATCCAAGAATTCCAATTCCATAAATGGAGGGGAATTGCAATTCAGTGGAATTGTAATTCTTTTAAACCAAACTGTGTAGTTTGGATGGGTAAAGAATTATATTGTAATTAAATTGCACCTATATCCAACCAAACAACCTATAATGGGGTGTTTGATTGACATGAATTTCAATTTCTTTCCAATAAAATTCATCATCCATTCCAATTATATTGTTTGGTTGAAAAGAATTACAATTCACTCAAATCATTAAATTACATTTCATATACCCATCCCAGTGAATTAGGCAAGAAATTGTATAGAAAAAATGGAAACATTTATAAATTTGCTCTTGATTACTATTATTACAAAAGGAAGAAGAAAAAAAAAACATTTTTACCTTTCTATCACTCTATCTCTTCTCACTCTCCAAATTTGATTACACCTTATCATAAATTCCTATTTTATTTAACCGTAGTTTTTTCCTTTCTAATTCCCCAGCGAAACGCGCTGTAAGTATACTTCTCCGTAGTAATAAACAATTCCTGCCATCCTCATCCTCCATATATATCCCGCAACCTCCTCTTTACCAACAACTCAAATGCCCAGAACTCAATTTTCTACACAGTAAACTGCATATCTGATAAAAAAATTTGTTTCGTTTTAGGGTTTCTGTTCTGCGTTCTTCTCTCTGTGTTTCTTGAAATCACCCGTTTCTTATCGGAACTCGGAATCTTCTCCTCTGAATTCGCCCAGAGTTCGCAGGTTCTACAGCCATGAAGGTTCACCCGGTGCCCAAGAAACGAAACATCACGGTAAGATACGACATCGCTTCGGCGCTTTCTCAGGCGGACGCCGCCGTGACTTGCCGACAGAAGAAGCTCCGGCGACTGCCCCACATCTTTGCCAAGGTACTGGAGCTTCCTTTCCGCTCCGACGCCGACGTTTTGATTGAAGAGACGCGCGATTTCTTCCGATTCATCGTTCCCACCGACGACGTTAGCGGGGATAATATCAGGGCCCACACCATCCAGATCTACCCGGGCGTTACTAAGATTGTAATCCGAGGGGACGGCCTAGTTGACTCGCCTCTTACTGAGCTGGAGCTCGATTTGTGGCGGTTTCGGCTCCCCGCGTCGACTCTCCCCGGGATGGCGAGCGCGGCGTTTAGCGACGGCGAACTGGTGGTCACCGTGCCTAAAGGGCCGCCGCACGAAGAAGACGGCGAGGATGAAGATGCCGGAGATATTGGAGCTGAGCGGCTTGTTTTTGTACAGTAATTCTTCAACAAAACAAACCTGCTTGGTTTTTGTTTTTACTGTTTCAGTTTCTCTTAAGGTTCAATTGTGGCTTCGTTCTGGTAATGGAACAACAGATGAATGATGTTATGGTAAAATGAAATGTTACCTTCCTTTATTTTCATCCTTTTTTTCTGGTGTTCCTTTTTACCATTCCCCTGTTTTCTTGCTATCTTGAATTGCAGGTAAATAACAAAGTATTTGAAAGTTGTAATCATTAGATAAAAATACACTTTTCTTGGATAGTTTGCCATCATGATCAGAAGTGCAATGGAATGGATTATAAATATGATTCCTTTTTAGCACTAATCTTCTGTTTTATTTGAGGTTTGTGCAAAGTGGAATGGAATGGTTTATGATGGTTATTTATGTTGGAACTCATGTTACTTTTTAATGCCTCCTTTAATGATAACTTTGTTGACCTTAGTTACTTGTGTTAAATAAATTCATTTGAATTTGAGTACTGTAGTTGTTTGTATCCTCCATCTCTACTGGCTAAATTTTTCTTGATCTGCTTATTTCTATTGTCCTTTCCAATTTCTTAGTCTCGGTGGTCTTTTATCTTACTGAGTATCAGCTACTCTGCTATAGAGTATGCGCGCTCATAAGAGTTTTTAGGGAGTCTGTGTGCTCTGAACCTAGTTTTCTTTGAACGAATGCTGATGTAGAATTAAAGCCATATTGGTAGTAACAATGAGAGCTGTAGTGAAGTGAAGATGTCTATGAGAAACACTTTGCGATTTGGGTAGTTGTAAGTTGTATTTGTTTTGAAGTTAGGTGGTTTGTCACTTTGTCTCAATTGTTTTTTTTTTATTGAAGATGGATATAACAGAGCATTAACATTAAATAATACTCTGTCGCTGCTGTCTGAAGTGTTCTGACAGACAATTGGAGACATGTTTTTATTATCTATTTTAGGTTATATGATATCTAATTCATTATTCTTTACTGATCACCATAACCCAGATGTAGATCTAGTTAATGTTATTGCTGTTGACCCCATATCTTAAATCTAGCGCCCTGAAGTTTACCTGTATCATCAAAGTTTGCTTGTAGGAACCAGATTATGCCATCATCTTGTGTTCTGTTTTTCATTTTCTTCCCGGAATCTAAACATTTCCACTTGCGAGGTCCCGATTTTTGTAAACTAATCATCATATATCATGCATTGAAGTGAGTTTCTTTTCCTGTATACACAAGTTTTATGTGGTTCTGAAATTTTAGCATGAGTTATAATCTGTTTTTTGAGAGAGGAGTGTTGGAAGATAGTAGTATAATCTTTTATATGCAGTACCTAGTAAAGACCTGAAATTTCGAGAACTGACCAGACCAGATGACCCACAACTTGGTTTTTTATGTGGTATGTTCTCAACTAAATGGATTAAGTTGTCGAGAATATAAACAAGCTAATATTGTATAAGCAGTATTTTGAATGATTGAACTAATTTTTTTGTGCAGAAGGGTAGTTATCGTGGATATCCCTATTCTTCCTTTAATCAATTGACTGTAGTCACCATCGCAATTATTTTTTCCTGCTGAAGAATTTTCAAGAATCGGCTGCTGGTCCAGCGGGATTTGTCTGGTTTGTAGGTTTGAACTGTTAATGGCTTTGGAGATGGGGTGAGTGGGCTCTTGATGGTATGCCTTTACCCTCACCTCTTTTGTTCTCAGCCTAATATATTCCTACACCAATTATGTTGTGTGATGTGACAATAGATAGGGAGGGAGTGCTTGTGATGTTAAGATCAGAAATGGGTGGAAAGGACATATTTTATTTATTTACTTTTTAATCTTGAGAGAGGAATTTTCATAGCTTTGCTTTTGCAGTCTATGAGAATCTGGTCCATTCCCCTTTCTTTGTTTTGCACTGGGGTTGGAATAAGATTCTAAAACGGATTGCACTTCAATCCCGATGGCTTTCACATCTCCCTGTCCCAAAGTATTGGTGGTCCTAGTAGAGTGGTAGAGAACACACCAAGATCAATTTTATACCTCTCATAAAAATTAAGCCATGCTTGTGATTGCCAATGAAACAAGGCTATTAACTTTTCTTTTGATTTGTTAACCGATTGAGTTATGTCCCGAGAGCGAGGGCTTTCTATTGACTATCCCTTAGCATCAATGTTTCCGGGAGAGAGTAGGCACTGAGGCCAACTTCATACTTCTATTGTAGGAATCAAACCATGCACTCTCTGATTGCCATTGAAACGGAGCTATTAACGTTTCTTTTGATTTGTCAACCGATTGAGTTATGCCTTGAGGGCAAGGGCTAGGGTAGGAACAAATTCTAAAAATGATTACACCTCAATCTCAATGGTCCTTATTTCTGTCCCAAAGCATTGGTATTTTTGGTAGAGAAAGGCATTGAGACCAATTTCATAACTCCCCTACCCCACATCTTATGACTGTCAGCGAAATAGAGCTATTAATTCTTATTTGAGTTGTCAACTAATCGAGTTATGTCTTGAGGGCGATGGATGGGGGTTGGAATAGATTCTGGTTTTGAGTGAAATAACATCACCAAGCACCTGTCATTCTCACCACCCTTGAGGGCTCAGAGTTGCAGACCTCAATGATAAAGGTTTTCTGGTTCTTTACCATGTTCTATCAGAGTCATGAACCTATTGGAAATGTACTTGTGGGGTTAACATGAAGTTGTCCGACTGCCATCAACAACTTTTGGTCATTAAGCTTTCATCTTTAAACAACAACAGTGATGTTATCCACGGAGTATCTATCTATCTATCTATCTATCTATCATGAACAATAGATTTGGGCATTTTATGACCCTGTGCATTGCATGCTGACCAGGGTTTTTAGCCCCTTTCAGTTTCCACGTTTTTCTATGTGCTTCTGTGTTGTGTTCTCTGCATTGTTTACTTGTGTTGGTTGGGAGTTTGGTTCTTGATTTCAACAATACTGATATGGTTCATGGACTAGACTGAAAACAAGTAGGATATGTTTTTAGTGTTGGTGTTGTAATTCAATGCTATTGGGTTAGGCCCATTAAGATTAGTATATGGATTAAGGCCAATAAATCCATGCCAAATTGTCAATATTTCAAGGTTTAGTCCATCCTAGATTCCTAGGTAGTTGCGGGTTTCTCGGGTTGCAAAGAAAGAAAGAAAGAAAGCTACAAACTTGATATAGCAAATATATGATACGGAGTACTACTTAATTCATTAAATCCAAATAGCTTTGCTTCTAATGAAAAACACTGATTTTTTTTTTATTTAAAAAAACGTGGTTGTATTTTCGTAAACAATTGAACATCGAAGTGCAAGTAGCAATTTTATACAGTGTACTAAGTGCAAGTAAAATGTATTACAAGTGCAAGTAAAATGTACATTGAGTATCAATATTAAGCGCATTTAACGATATAACTAGTTGCACCTAACGGTATAATTAGTTACTCCTAAGCGCACAAATGTTATCATGGTAAATTACTTGCACTTGTAAATAAAAATAGGTGCACTTGTAAGTGATTCTACTTGCTCTTTTTTACTTGCAAATGTGCACCAACTACTTGCACTAATAACACATTTACTTCGAGGTATTTACAAAAATGTCACCGCGTCGTTTTTTAAAATTACATCATTCTTATTTCTCTCCTGAGCACCCGTTCTGATTAGAGGTTGAATATGTCCAGTTATTATGTCTCATAATTACTCAAATACTTTCAAGAGTAAATGGCAATATATGAAATTTTACACACTAGCCTTCAATGCATTAGTTTAGCGGGTGGAATTAACGTCTCATTCAATACTTGTTTTCAGTAAGGTAGTATTCAATTCCTTGATTCCTTTCACAAGCATAGTGTGACAATGGCTTCTTATCAACATATATTGTTTTTCTGTAGCGTTAGAAGCTGTTGCTAGTTCTTTTGCAATAGCTGTATTATAATAGAATACTATAAGTGTGAGCTTGGGATTTGAGTTTAAGTTGGCTTTTTATGCCCAAAAAATGTACTCCTATTAAATTAGTGGATTTATAAACTTTAAGATATAATTTAACAACTTTAAAAAATCTAGATTATCACATGTCAAAAATCTTGTGGTCAACATAATTATAGACCTCCTACACAAGAGATCACAAGTTTGAATTAAGTCAGTGAGACATATACTACATTATTACAACAGTTACTAAAAAAATTGTACAAGAAGGAAGTACAGGCAGCCCAAAATATAGGCATGCAAATTTATATTAGAATGTGGTGGTAGTATGTACCACCTGTAAGTTGTTTTTTGAAGTGTTTCCCTAATCCTCTCAACACGTATCAACCCATCTGTCCTCCACCGCTATTCATGAATCATCCCTCTCATAGTCTCGTGCACGCCGCAGATATAAAACCACATTCCATTCCACAACATTTCCACACATAAACATCGTACGTCTTCTCTGTTAGTTGAAATTGAAGCTGAATATACATTATTAGTTAGTGTCTAATTATAATAATGAGCCAGCAACAAGCCAGAAGGCCGGAGAGCGGTGGCCAAGAGCCCATCAAATACGGAGACGTGTTTGATGTCTCCGGCCAACTCGCAGCCAAACCCATAACCCAGCAAGACGCCGCCGCCATGCAGTCCGCCGAGAACACCGCGTTTGGGCAGACGATTAAGGGCGGCCCCGCCGCTGTCATGCAATCAGCAGCCGCGCGTAATGTCAGGAATGCCCGTGTTGACCCCGACAACGTCACCGACGTTGTCACAGAACAGGGCGTTTCTGTTAAAGAAGATGACGTTATTGCCGGCCACACTTTCGTCACTGAAGCCGTCGGTGCAGATGTAACCTCTCTGACCTCTCTATATATTGTTAAGCATATATGTGGCTGAGATTGTTAATTTGTGTCTGTTCTAAATATGATCCTGTAGACTAGCCTGATATATACATATATACATATATACATATATATATATCCTCTTTCTCTGGATGACGAACTTTTTAATCTTTTTTAACGTTTGATTTAAGGTTGTGGGGCAATATATACGACCGCCGGCGGAGGAGAAGACGCTGTCGCCGCCACCCCCGACGCCGGTTTTTGTGAGCGATGGTATAACCATCGGAGAAGCGCTAGAGGCGACAGCAATTTCCGCCGGAGACAAGCCCGTGGACCAAAGCGACGCGGCCGCAATACAGGCTGCGGAAGTGAGAGCTACCGGCTTAGGGCAGATTTTGCCGGGAGGAGTAGGAGCCGACGCCCAACGCGCAGCAGATATCAACTCTAGAACTACAAGAGATGAGTTCAAAACAAAGATCGCCGATGTCCTCACGGTATAATATATATATATATTTTCTCTCTATTTTTATTTTAATATAATACTACTGAATCTATTACAATGCACATAGTCGATTAATATTGGCATGTTTGGAGTAGGATGCGAGTTGGAAGATGGGGGATGATAAGCCGGTGACGGTGGAAGATGCTGCCGGAGTTGTGAATGCCGAAGCAAGAAACAAAGAGGACCTCGCCACACATCCGGGCGGCGTGGCGGCTTCCATGGCGGCGGCCGCCGGAATCAATCAAGAAACCGCCTTTAATATCACCGTGTAATATAATGCTAGTAACCTCCCTACGTACTACTATAACTACCCACATATGCATGCCTATGTACGTGTGTACCACAAGTTTGTTTTTTGTTGTTAAAACTAGTAAATATCGGTCGTATGGTAGTCAATCTTCATGCAATGTAAGCGTGTAATTAATATGAATATATATATCGAAAATTTTCGGATTTTCAAACAAATTTGTGGGTTTTAACAGTTTAAATTAGTTCATATATAATTTTAGGGGCTCATTAGAAATGACGATTAGTTTTTTTTTTTTCATTAAATCCTTGAAATATGTTTCAAGGATACATGCCCACATGCATGCTAAGAACATTTATATTAAAGGTTAGCAAGGATACATGCCCACATGCACTCAGACAATTTTGAGTGACACAGAATTTATTTTAATTTTATTTAGTAATTTATAAATCATACACGAAAATTTATAGTTATTATTTAAAGTTATGTATTGAAATTTTTAAAGTATAAGCGGTAATAATCAAATTTATAATATTTGAATACAAAATTATACTATTAATTTGAGTTATTTCAGTTTTGATAAGGATTAAATTTGAGATTAAATCATATATGAAAATTATTGGGAAAAAGGGGTGGAAAAGTGTGTTAGAAGGTTCTAAGTACACCTCTAATAATGGAGGACTTAAAAAGGAGAAATTAAGAGAAGGTGATATGATGGGGGATTGATAGGCGGTGGGTGGTGGATTATCATATATATCGGGGCTATGATTGATCGATGCTGCCGATGTTTGGGTAAGCCAAGGTGGTTACGACGTCGGATCAGAAGCTTTACCTTTCGATCATCGCATGATGATCCGATCCGATCCGTGTCTTGTACCCAAAGCATCATCCCTTTCCCATTCCCAACTAATCTATCTATATTCTCGCTGCCGATCGACCTCAACTTCCTAGCTACTAAGATCGAGCTCACACTACATTCAATCATTCCATCGACAATGCCAATGCTAATTGTCGGAGACGCTTCTACTTATTCAGATTTGGTTTCTTTATGAGTTTTCTCATCCACTATATAATTGAACATATTTAGTTGACACGTTTAATAAGTTTATAGTATAGTTTAATTGACTTAATAATTTAATTATATATACATCTAAGAGAATAGGGTTTGTATTTCGTCGGTCACATGAATTAAAAGAATGTCACTTATATTGAATTATTCGAAAGGAGCGCAAGGTTCGATTTTTCAACTTTTTTAAGCAATAAAATACTTTTGAACTTGATTATTTTACTTTTATTATTTTACAATTATATATTTTTTCTGTAGTTTGAGCAATTTTGTTGACTTGCCTTGACTACTTTAATTATAAAACAAACAAGGTTTGCCTTGGCCTAACATGTCCAAGTCTCTAGTATGCTTACTACATTATTATCTAATAGATGCAAATCCCCTGTTAACTTGACTAATTTTTCTTGTCAACTAATTAGAGTGAGTCATGTTAGAGCAACTTTCTCATGCTACCATACTATACAAAAGTCTCCTTTTGTATACTTAAATAATCTTTTACTTCATAGTACGACTAACTAACACCAATAGAGGTCTAATCATCTTGGAGACCGGAATTTGATCACCTCAGATCAAAACTCATTTAATCAATATATTCTGATTACTTATCTCCGACGAATATTTCAGTTTCGAATTTTGATACCCTGAGATTGATAATGAAGTAGTGACGATGACTACTCATAGCAAAGCTGTGTTATCCAACTATCTTCACGTACTACTGAGAGCACACACAAAAGAATCCAATCATTTCCAATTGGTTTGGTTGTTTTTGCAGTCGTCTCCTGCGACGATCAGATCGAATAACTCAGAATGTAGGACAAATAATTATAAAATTTATAAATATAATATAATGTTGCAGCAGGGCATAAAAATGATATAAGTGTGCAAACTAGACATAAGATTAGTTTAATAATTGAATATTGTAGCAGAAGAGTTAGTTTGAGTTGATAAAATGCAAATTGCAAAGAGAGAGAGAGAGAGACGTGACATACTGAAATATGATGCTGGAAAACCTGGTCAGCATCATGTGCACTACCTTAGCAATTGCTTACTACCTAAACAATCATCAATTAATATAAAGCACAACATCATATGAATCTGCTCCGCTTCCCTACATGTGTATGTGATGTGTTGGCTTAGTTTTGATTCCTACATATATATATATGGGCGGTCGAGGTGAGAATACATCTTCTTCAACGAAGAGTGATGACTAATTTCAACCGTCCATCAAGTTCATCAATAATTGAGTGTTTTAATTAAAAGAAAAGGGGTCAATTTTATAATTATTAAAAAATTTAAGAGCGATGTTCATTTTATAATTATTGCAAACTTCAGTTTAATAATAGTAAAATTTTAGTTTTTAATTTTACAATAGAAAATGGTGTGTAACTGTGGATGTGTGCACACTTTTTACATGAGATCAATGTGTTAATATATATATATATTTATATTAAAGATGTGTTAATAGATATATTATTAAAGAAAAAAAGTTGGGCAAATCCAAGACTTCAGTTAAAGAAAACATTTGTTTTCCTTTAACTAGTATTATATATAAAGTTGTGGGCAAGTATTATATATAAAGTAAGATGCTCGGTTGTTAACCCAGCAACTTTGGGTAGTTGACACGATGAGAACGTGAAATTGTATTAACAATTGACAATCTATTACAGAGTCTGATAGATTATATATATGTATAGTAGAGACACAGAATGACTAGGACACTAAATCATAATACGACTTGGACTCATAGAGTCCTAACACTCCCCCTCAAGCACAGGGCAGACAGGCAACCTGTAGCTTGTCACGAAGAAAAACAAACCGAAGACCAGGGAGAGCTTTAGTGAAAATATCCGCTAGTTGGTCCTTGGTTGAGATAAAATTCACCTGAATATCTCCTGCAGCAACTTTGTCCCG
This sequence comes from Ipomoea triloba, assembly GCF_003576645.1. NCBI lineage: Eukaryota > Viridiplantae > Streptophyta > Magnoliopsida > Solanales > Convolvulaceae > Ipomoea > Ipomoea triloba. The sequence goes on along the minus strand of NC_044919.1, from coordinate 29,607,616 downwards.
AACAAAATGATAATCAATCTCCACATGCTTCGTACGGGCATGAAAGATGGGATTAGCGCACATGTAGGTGGCACCAAGATTGTCACACCACAGCTTGGGAACAGAAACATCAGCAATGCAAAGCTCACGCAAGAGCGATAGAATCCAAGTAACTTCAGCACAGACATCAGCAAGAGCCTTGTATTCAGCTTCAGTAGAGGACCGGGCAACAGTCCTTTGTTTCTTGCAGACCCATGAGATGAGGTTGGCCCCAAGAAACACAGCAAACCCACTTGTGGACTTACGATCCTCAGGACAACCGGCCCAATCCGAATCAAAAAAGGCATGCAACTCTCGAGAAGAAGAGGACCGAATACGAAGCCCATAAGACAGAGTACCCTTAACATACCGCAAGACTCGTTTCAGCTGCTCCCAGTGCTGAACCGAAGGAGTATGCATATGCTGACAAAGGAGATTGATAGCAAAGGAGAGGTCAGGGCGAGTGACTGTGAGATACTGTAGAGCACCAGCTAAACTCCTATACTTGGTCGGGTCATCAAACGGATCTGCCTGAAGATCAGTAGCCCGAGACATAGAAATAGGCGTAGATAGGGGTTTACAATCAGTCATACCTGCACGATTCAAGATATCAAGCATATAACGATGCTGAGACAGCAACAAGCCATCACCACACTTCACAGTCTCAATACCAAGGAAGAACCCTGGCTCACCGAAATCCCGGATCTTAAAAGTAGCTGACAGCTTCGCTAACAACGAGGACACCAACGCCTAACTACTGCCCATAACAAGAATGTCATCAACATACACCAAAATGAATATGAACTCGGAATCCACAGAATAATAAAAAAGCAACACATCAGTTTTAGAAGCAGCAAAGCCCACAGACAACAGAAAAGAATGCAACCGATTGAACCAAGCCCGAGGCGCCTGTTTCAACCCATATAGGGAACGCTTCAACAAACAAACGTGGTTAGGAAACCGAGAATCAGTGTAACCAGGAGGTTGAGACATATAAACCGTCTCGGTTAAATGACCATTCAGAAAGGCATTGTGCACATCCAACTGCCTAATAGTCCAACCAGAAGAGATAGCCAAAGAGAGGAGTAACCTGACCGTAGTGGGCTTCACAACCGGACTGAATGTATCAAAATAGTCTTGCCCAGGCACCTGATTAAACCCCTTGGCCACCAACCAAGCCTTGTACCTCTCAATCGAACCATCCGCTTTCCGCTTCGTTCGAAAGACCCACTTGCACCCAATAATATTCAGCTCAGGAGTTGAAGGCACCAAACACCACGTCTGATTCTGAAGAAGAGCATTGAACTCCTGATCCATTGCCTTACGCCACTCCAAGTGCTTGACCGCCTGAGTATAACAGGTCGGATCAGTGGGACACGAACTCACCGCCAGAGCCGCAGGAGGCGCCTGAGAACGACTCCGAGTATACATGGCATGAGTCCGAGTAGTCGGACGGACAGATTTCCCCCGCGGCCGGCCACGCGGCTTAGCAGCCACTACAGCATCAGTCACAACTGGTAGAGAGGGAACCACGGGTGGAGCCAAAGAAGAGGCTGTAAGACAGACTCAGCCCACGGAACAGAGCGCGGAGGCACAGACACCTCTACTGCAGACTGTGCAAAGGGAAAATTAGATTCATCAAAACGGACATGCCTGCACACATAAACCTTATTAGTCAGTAAGTCAATGCACCTGTAACCCTGGAAGGAATCTGGGTAACCTAAGAAGACACAACGAGACGACTTGAAAGTCATTTTATGACGATTATAAGGGCGCAAATGCGGGTAACAGAGACACCCAAAAACACGAAGAAAGGAATAGGAGGGCTGGGACCGATGAAGAAGAAAATAAGGACTAGAGTTACCCAACGTGGGAGACGGCATGCGATTGATAAGATACACAGCAGTCTCAAACGCGTAGTCCCAAAAACGACTAGGAACAGAAGAATGAGCTAAGAGAGTTAAACCAGTTTCAACAATATGCCTGTCTTTACGTTCAACTCGCCCATTTTTCTCGTGAGTGTAAGAACAGGACTGTCTATGACAAATGCCTAAACGAGCAAGAGTGGAATGTAGTTTCTTATATTCAGCCCCCAGATCAGACTGAATAGACTTAATCTTACGATTAAACACACGCTTAACCATGACACGAAAGCGATCAAATATAGAATAAAGATCAGACTTTAGCTTCATAGGATAATACCAAGTATAACGGGAATGGTCATCAACAAAAATAACGAAATAACGATAACCATCACATGATAAAATAGGAGCAGGGCCCCAAATATCAGTATATATCAAATCCAAAACATCTGAACTCGAAGTATCAATACGAGATAAAGGAAAACGAGCAGACTTGTCTAATTGACAAGCACTACAGAGACCCGAATTACAACGAGATAACGACTGAGACACACTAATAGCACGAGAACGTAAAATAGAACTAAGAACCCGATCATGCGGATGACCGAGACGACTATGCCACGTAGAAGCTGAAGCACGGGTAGAGAAAAACGCAGACGGGGACGAACTAGACAACGAGAGCGGCAGAGTATAGAGACCACCCGAGCTACTGCCCCGCAGCAAGATTTCCTTGGTTCGAATATCCTTCACAGTAAAAAACGAGGGGTGAAACTCAAAGAAAACATCATTATCAACAGTAAACTTCTGAACCGATAAGAGAGAAGTAGACAGAGACGGAACACGAAGAATATTAGACAATTTAAAGGAACGAGACGGGGTACAAAAGGAAGCACGACCAACATGACTAATAGGAAGTCCCATACCATCACCAGCACGTAGAGTGTCGGTGCCTACATATTCTTCAGGAGTAGATAACGCAGCAATGTTAGGAGTAACATGATGTGTCGCACCCGTGTCCGGAACCCACAGATGCGAATCAGGCGAAACATCACTAGGATAGGACAAATTCGCCCGTGGTGCTACTGCTTCATTAAACCTATCATAGCAAGCAGCAGCAGAATGCCCCGATCGACCGCAAATTTGGCACACCACCCGACCGGCACCACCGTAGCCGCCACGACCACGCGATCTTCCGCCGCGGCCAACCCCTCCACGACCATACTGGCCACGACCTCGGTTACCACCACTGGCAGCACCACGCTGCCCAGTCTGCTGCTGTCCACCACGAGGAGGCCGACGTCCTCCACCACCGCGTTGCACACTGTAAACAGCCGGCGATCCACCACCGGCATAACAATCATCAACGAGAAACTGTTGTGCGCCCATATGATCAGCCAGTTCTTGGAGAGTCACCGGAGTCCCACGAACCGAGAGAGTCGACGCCAACGAACTGAACTCCGGTCGCAGCCCCCGAAGCACGTACATATTCTGCTCATCAAGGGTGACTGCTCGGCCGGCCAACGTGAGCTCCTCCACGATCACCTTTGCACGCCCAATGTAGTCAGCGATGGACATATCACCTTGCCGGAGTCCATGGAGCTGGCCAGTCAGATTAAACACCCGAGAACGAGTAGAAGAAGCCAACGCCTGAGTTACCGTATCCCACAAACTCCGACTGGTGCGAAAGCCAACAGTGAGCGGCATGACTTCGTCGGAAAGGGAAGAGATCAACATGGAAAGGAGAGCTTGATCCTGACGCCGCCACGCAACATACGCCGGATTCGCCGTGGGCAAGGCATGCTCCGAAACCGCCGGCAACGTCGCAGCAGGGGGAGGATTCGTGCCGTCGACAAAGCTCATAAGCTCATGACCAATAAGAAACGGAACCACCTGTGTTCTCCAGAACAGATAATTCCGATACGTAAGCTTAATGCTGATAAAGTGGTGTGCTGTGGACAACGAATGCACAACCGACAAAACAGAAGAAACCTCCGAAACAGTACGTTCGGATGACGCAGCGGAAGGCTCAGCCATAGGATCACGAACAAGAAAATAATAAAACCATAGGCTAACTAACTGATACCAGATGAGAACGTGAAATTGTATTAACAATTGACAACCTATTACAGAGTCTGATAGATGATATATATGTACAGTAGAGACACAGAATAACTAGGACACTAAATCATAATACGACTTGGACTCATAGAGTCCTAACAGACACAGATTGGTAATGTAATAGCAAAATCAAAAATTAACTCAAGTTAGAGAATAATTTGGGCTTTTTTAAAAAAAAAAAAAATTTAAATAAAGATAAGCTCTGTGGGTGTTGAATTAATCTTATAGCAGTAAAAATACATAATAATTACGGCCTAAACTTTAAACTACAGCTACTCTAATCTCGAGATTTCAATAATTATTATTATAAAGTAGGTTTTTGATCCCTCCTGGCCGCGTTTACTAGTAGTAGTTTAATCAATAATTAAATATCTAATCTAGCACAATAAATGCTTCTTCTTTTTTTTTTTTTTCTTACATACAAGGATTATAAATAAAAATTAAATAAATATAAGTTAAGTCACGTCATATATAATACAAAATGTGTCTATGCAAATTGCAAAATGCCTTGTCTCTAAGTGGGGCATAAAAATTAAGAGTCATAAAGTGAGGCGATCATGATTTGTCACCATAATCAATGTTGAAATTTGTTGTTTCATAAATATGTTTAATTGAACAAACTTGTGGTTATGTCATTAATTTTTATTTTTATATATTTAATTGAACAAACTTGTAGTTATGCCATTTTATTTTTTTTTGTGAATCCTAATCCACCCGACTGATTCATGTTCCTGCTCGCTCCAAGATGCACGAGAGCTGGCTTAAGGGAATCGTCACTTGTGAAAATCGTGTCGGAGTTCTCCCAAAATTCTTTTCGACAAAGAGAGTTCATTTGTCATTTGAGCTAGCCCATTAAGATTTGAGAATGTCATTAATAACTCTCACAAATTATATGTGAACCCTAATAGGCTTATTTGACCACTATTAGTTGTTTGGTTAATAACCATTTTGTAACTCCAAAATACTAAAATTGAAAAGGCTACTCAAAGCAACATTTTTAATTAGCTTTTTGAGAAAAGAAATTATACCAAACAGCTATCAGCTAACAGTTAATTTACCAACCAACTTTCTACAATCAGCTAATGTTATCAACAAATCATACCTTCTAACCTAAACAGCTAACCCAATCAGCTAACAACCATTACCAAACAGAGCCTTAGTAAATAAAACTCTCACAACGGTTTAATTTTATTGATCAAAAAATAAAAATAAAGTAAAATTATATCTCACTTTTTTCTTGATGAATCTCAACATAACGAACGTCACCAAAAAATATATATAGTGATAGACTATATTATTATTATAGCAGACAAAAATTACTTACATCTAATATTACATTTTGTCCTAAAAGTATTGATATAGTGAATTCAATATTTACCACAAACATGAGTTTAACGCGAGTTCTTTGATCTAGAATATTAATATATCAACAAAAAAAAAAAATGCATCTTTCATTTTAAGTTGTACTTGTAAGTTGTCAGAGTTGACTGCTGTCAATGGGTGTCACGATCCCCCCTCTTTCAACGGTGTAGATCAAGTTGTGGAAGGAAATGTTTGTTTATGGTAAGGGAGTTCAGTCACCCAATATACCTGTTAGGTTATAGGCCATTAAGCATTGGATAAAGCAATTTTTGCGTGGCCTTTAGCCAATGTTATTGGCTCGAAGTTGGCTGCTTCTAAGTTATTACCAACAATTTTAATAAAATTAAATTGGTGATAAGAATGTCATTCCACATTCATAGCTTAAATTAGGTCGAGTCTAAGAATTGTTATGGTGTTATTATTGAGTGTGATATATGTGATAAAGTGAGTACAAGATGTTTCTTTGGACAAAATTATCAGACCTATTTATAGTATATACATGAAGTCAACTTTTATTATGCTTTCACGTGTTTCTTCTTGGTTTATCCATTAAATCGATCGGTCGGTAATTAGTCAATGTCTAATCTCAAGCTCCACTATTGTTCTTTGTCACACACCACCATTTGATCCAATCAACCATGGTCTATGCATACATAGTGATGCAAGTTAGGCTACTTGACTAACCAAGTTGGTATAGCCTAATTAACACACATAAATAAATTAATTATATCAAAGTGACAAACGCTTTTAAAAAATCAAAATAGAATTATAGACTTTCATGTATAGTCAAAACATGTATGATCTTTAGAGTTGTCAAAGCGAGCCGGCGGGTTGGCTAAAAAAAAAAAAAACTACCAATGATACGGACCCGAGGGAGGTCAACCTGCCCCACCCCGCCTTAAGCCCACGGGGTTAGGAGGGCACCCAACAAAATATTAACTTTGCAATTTTTGTAAATTTATCAGTTGTAAAAAAAAATTGTAAATGTTAAAATCATTTTAGATAGTAACTCTAAAATTTAAATAAAGGTAGTCTAAAGATAATGAAATTAAGGGATTATCTTAGTGTTTTTTGTTTTGTAACTTCATAACATTTATTTATTTTAATAATTTTTTAAAATTTAGTTCTTTGGCGGGGCCTTGCCACCCCACCAAGACTGCAGGGGCAGGACAGGATAAAAAACGTGCCAATAAAACATGCCTAAAATCTCAAAGCTCATCATGCCCTTTTGGCGAGCGCGGGACATGCTAGCAGAGTAGGTTAAGCATGTTTTGACTGCTCTAATGATCTTACTTGTGTATCACTTGAGGATAGTTTGGTAGAAGATTTATCGAGATTTCCATGTATAAGGTGTGTTGTTTGCCAGCATTGATATAATTTTGCTTATTTAGGTGCCCTAGTCCTTGTAATGAACCCGATTAATAATAATAATAATAATAATACACTCCTTATAAAGTATTCAAAATAAAATTGTGACCTAATAAAGTAGAAAGTTTGAAATTTATCTGTTTGAGTTTTGGAACAATTTTATGAAATTTAAGATATACCTTGAGAAAATTTGAAACATTAATTATTTTAAAAATATTTATATAAGAAACTTTTTACCATCAAAATCACACATCTTGTCAAAACTTTATATTGGTTCACCAATCTAATCTCATTTCTCCCTCATGGAAAACGATGTTTGCATCAAGAATTATCATGTTTGCCAGAATTACTTTCGGATAGCGGCTGCTCATAAATAAAAACTATAGACTAAGAATAATAAGTTTGTTCAAAAAAAAAAAAAAAAAAAGACTAAGAATAATAAGCAAAAACAATTTAATGTACTGAACCACACTTGACGTAGTTATATAGCATGGTTCACGACAAATTAACGGACTTATTAATAATCTGTATATATACATTGGTTGGCCTTTCTAAACTGTTGTCTCATTTAGTGAACTCTGAGTGCTAAAACTCTCAAACCTCTCCAAACACTCCCTAGCCTGTCAACCGCCGGCGTTCAACTGTCGTCTGTTTTTTCCGGTGGTCGGAAATTGAAGAGAATAGACAATGCCCAACCTTAATCTTTGTTTCTCCAAGTCAAAGGTTGAATCAGCGCCGTCGAAATCTACGTTACAAGAAACTCGAGATCATCACAGCCGTCCGTTTCTCAATACCACCTTCATCAAGAACTTCAACTCTCTCTACGATCTCACCTTGGAGTGCACGCCCAATTCCAAGTCCTTCGCCGCCGCAAGCGCCGCCGTACGCGGCGGCGCCGGAGCCGGTTCCGGCGGTTTTTCATCCACCACCGACGAGGAAGAGGCTGAGTTGTCTTCGTCGGAATCCAACGCCGCCGGCGAGACCGCCGCCACTCCCGACCTGGCCACCGTCCTAGCATCCCGGCGGTTCTTTTTCTCGTCGCCTGGCCGGTCAAACTCCATCGTTGACTCCTCCTCCGCCTCGTCCTCCATAGCCTCGACCTCATCATCCTCCCCGACGGCGAACCAGCGGGACCCGGACGCACTGGTGGACGGGAGCGTGGCCATTCCGACGATCTCGCCGGACCCGTTCTTGGATTTCCGGCGGTCGATGCAGGAAATGGTGGAGGCGCGGCAACTGATGGATGTGAGAGCCAACTGGGACCACCTCCATGAGCTCCTCATGTGCTACCTAACTCTGAACCCCAAAAGCGCCCACAAGTTCATCGTGGGGGCCTTCGCCGACCTTCTTGTCAGCCTCATGCCCCCTCCCTCGCCGGGGCCGCCCTCCGACCATCTCCGGAAACCGGAACCCTCATCAACCCGCGGTAATAAATGTAAGATTATTTCCCGAAATTTCATGTAATTACTCGCATTATTAATTTGTATCATCAAATTACTCAATTTCTTATTGTAATCTATCCTCCATTCATCACTTCCCCATTAATCACTTCTTGTACACATCAAAACCAAACAAAAATAATAATAACCCCAAAACTTCAACACACAGTATAAAGTTATTGTATGCTTTTTAACACTTCTTATCTTGTGTCGCTGGACAGTAAAGAATCCTAACAAGATAAATCAATCTATGTTGTTCTATTAACGGTCTCAATTTATGAAGACTGTCACGTTTATTTGTTTCAAAAAAAAAAAAAAGTTACGTTTGTTGACGGTGTGCATTAGATAAATTTCCTACCTCTAGCCAACAAAAATTACAATAAAATAAATCAAGTCTATACTAATTTACTCAAATCAAGAAAATCAATAATCTTTAAATAATCAACAACTTTGTAAATTTAGTTGGGTTGCCAGCTTCTCAACTTCTTGTTATGAGATGGGTCAGCTATCAATTCACCATCTCAACACAGTATATGAGATTATGTTAAGCCTTTTAGCTTAGATACCAATTCAACCGCCAAGATTGAACGGCGGGTCAGGTTAATCGTGAGGAGAAAAAGTTTTTGCGCTTTTCACAGTATTGACAGAAAACAGAAAAGCCATTTGCTTTTTGTTGGGCATAGCGAAATGTGTAGAAAAAGCTGAAGCTAGGCTGTGTTAAGTGTTCATCATCAACCCCACCATTAACCTTACGGTTTTGTTTTTTACTCGGTTGAATTCGCAGTAATCAAGATTCACAGAGCATAGTGATTAAGGTTGTAGGGTAATACAATGTTTGTCTTTTATAATTATTGTATTTGTGTCGGACAATTATTAATGGTGTGGGTATGAAGAAGGAACAGATTAGCTAGCTAGCTAGGATATCGACCAGACAAGTCCACGTTGGCCATTTGATTGTTGCCGAGTGTAGCAGCACCCAGCAGGTTTCATGTGATCACAATCCCACTACTGCTTTGCATTAAAGATCGCATTTTTACGGTTTAACGTCACTGCCCAGAATCGAATTTCTTTGCCCCCTACCCCCGGAATGACATTACTTGAGAAGACCAGTGTCTGATGTGATACTCACAACGAGCCACTCGATAGTATTTCATTATCTATAATCTGTCATCCAAAAATTAACTGAGTTATTTATAAAAGTGAGGTCGAGTTTTTTTCGAGTCGAGGTGAGATTGGTGTAGGGCTGTAGGCCCAGGCATGATGATGATGATGACCATCAAGCTAGCTTCCAAACTGGTGTTTGATAAAAGGGCTATCCGTTGTCAGCTGGATTTGGTGTTGTCCAATCACCAAGAAGGTTAAACTAGAACCTGCGGGTGTTATTGAGTAGAATTGACTCATCCATCTTTCCTCAAAAGTCAATGATTTGATCGGTTGACTTTATATATAGAGTAGTCTTATATTTTTAGGCCAACTGTCTCACTCAATTGAAGTGCTTATAATTCAGTTACTATGTTTAACAATGAAAATTCTAAGTTACACTGGAAAAAGAAGGTAAAACTGGGAGGTGTTAAGGCCGGACCCATACAGAAGATCATGAGTTGAAACCGGACTATATCGTTAAACCTTTCGGTCACAAAGAAAAAATAAAGATCTTGGAATCATGTAGCTGCCGGGTTACATTTATGCAGATGTTTCATCGATGACACCATGTTCGTAGAAAGGACAAAGTTTTTAATCTCTGGGGACCGAATTTTGTACAGTCCTGTGCTGTAATTTCTCTGTGCGTGATTGGGTGCGGTGATTATGCAGAATCTTGACAAGTTTTTGGATCAAAGTAAATAAGCCGACTTTCATCATATGATGAATAAACAAGTACTCAAGTAGGAAGTGTTGTCCGGTAGGGCTAGCTCCACTAATGAGTCATTTGGAGATTTTAATTAATCAGAGGAGATGAAAATATTTTCTAGACAAAGTTTATAAATCTTACTATTTATTTTTTACAAATATTTTTGGTAGAATTCTAAGGCAAATTGAGATATCTAATGTATTAAAAATAAAAAATAAACAAGTGGGAGTTCCAAGACAAAAATCAATCGAATCTTGATTTTGTGCTTTCCCTTTTGTTTTTGGGTGTATAGCTGCCATTGCCCCATAAAATATGAGTTTTACTCGAGACCAGAGACCAATTATAATCTCAACATAATGCACCAGTGGGAATATACATCACAAGATCTAGAAAGTTTTTATAATAGCATGTAGTCTATCTTCATATTTTAAAAATAAAATTAGTAAAGAATTAAGCTGAATAAACAACAGAATTTTTCAATAGAAGAGTACACAAATTATAAGAAAGTGCTAATGCAATCCGCCGTTAAGAGTGGGTCACGCCAATACAATCCGTCATCAAGAGTGGACGAATATCTTCTGGATAAGCCTCTAAGATATAGACAACATTTTGAACATAAGATGTTGGTCTTTCTATGAATATGACAGATCTCATTTACGGTGTTAACGCACAAATAATGAGAAAAAAATTAATGAATTTGACTTGCTAAATTATTTTAGATTACGGGACATTATAGAAAAAGCTTTTATAAAGACAATGAGTGTGTTATTGAAGTAACAATATATCTTCCTAATTATAGATTTGTGTTGAAAGAGAGACAGGAAATGCCACGGAGATGACTTGGTTACTAGAAGCAAGTTGGTGACATGATTAGTTGAGGACAAAGAAGAGGAAATTGATAGTGTTTATGATTGATTACATGCTCTTAATAGATTAAGTGCTAATTTGATAATTAGATAATGGTGGACTAATAATCAAACTGCCAACAGAGCAAGTCTACAACTAGTCTCATGTGGTCTTCCACTCCCTTGCCAACTGGTCTCAAGATTACATCATTCTACTTCGTACAGCCTTTCACCGAGAATCTTTGAAAAGGCTAAACATGGAATCTCTTTGTACTAATCTTTTTCTATGGTTTTCCAAGAAAACTATACCACATGATTTTTAAATATGGCCAATTTTACTCCACTTTCTTCAAACTATATCCTAAAATCCCATTAACCCTTCTCAAGACTCACAAAAAGATAAATCTCGTTGTCCACTACTGCACACAAAAAATCTTTTTCATGATGAATGGTTTGTGTTGTGAAACCAAATGGGACAAACCAAACCATGAATCATAATCCACATTACAAAATAATCACAAATATAGATTCATTTTGAATATAATGCAAGTTCATTACACAAAATAAACTCAACACATCAAAAATAACATACAATATACTTAGAATAAGCATGTATATCATTATTATAGTTCACATTGTATACCCCAATATAACAATTGATCAGTTGGGAAGTGGGCCTTCGCAAAGAAATGTTTGGGCAGTGTCTTGGCCCACTTATAACCAGTTTTTCTCTGTTTTCGCTTTTCTGAAAAATGATAGCAAATGCAATATATCTCAAACACAAGTCTAGGGATGGCATCAAAGCAGAGAGTATACTCCCCGTCCCTGTCCTCGCGTCCTCAAAACCCTTAACCCCACTCCCCGTCCCTGTCCTCGCGTCCTCAAAACCCTTAACCCCATTCCCCGTCCCTGTCCTCGCGTCCTCAAAACCCTTAACCCCATTCCCGGCAAAATATTGAAAATAATCTCCATCCAAACAAAGAATTAGGCGGGGACACTCCCCGTCCCTGTCCTCGCGTCCTCAAAACCCTTAACCCCATTCCCCGTCCCTGTCCTCGCGTCCTCAAAACCCTTAACCCCATTCCCCGTCCCTGTCCTCGCGTCCTCAAAACCCTTAACCCCATTCCCGGCAAAATATTGAAAATAATCTCCATCCAAACAAAGAATTAGGCGGGGACAAAACCCCGTCACCGATCAACTCATGAGAGGGATATCCCTGTCCCCGAACAGGAAATTACATACATTCCAAATTCCTGTCACCGTTCCCCAAAAAATTTTCCCATTCCTGTCTCAATTGCCATCTCCCCTAAACACAACCATAACTTTCAAGACTGAAAGCCTCTAACACAGGTAAATGCTTTAAACCGGGTCAAAATTAACTTACAACATGTCCATAAACGAAATATTCTTAAACAAAATCAATAGATCTCACTCTCTAAATGGAGTTCCAAAATAAGAAAGTAACAAAACATGCATGCTTCAGGGAGTATTTTCTTTGTTTGTTGGGTTACAGAAATAGTGACACCTTCAGACACTATAAATCTACTTCTTCTTTCCACCCTTAGCAGCATCTCCAGCTTTTGTCTGCAAAACATATAGGCATGTTATTAGCTCCCAACATAATAATGGCACGTGACAATGACAATCTTCTTATAACATAAATACACTTAGATGATGGATATTTGCACCAAGAATTAAGCTGCATACCTTCTTAACACCACGAATCTTTTTAGCTCTGTTTTTGCGTTCTTTCATTTGTTTCCTAGACTTCTCCACCTTAGTATCCAACCCATTCTACAAAGAGCAAAGGATATAAGCTTGGTGTCTAGCAGTTATACTCGAAAATAGATCGGTACACAAAGTTAACATTGTAGGAAAAGCAACCATACAAAAATGAATACATAAGGGAGATCATGGATGGTAATCTTTATTCTTTAAGTGAACTTAGTGTGCCTAAGCAGGTCACAATTTTAATGCAAATAAATAAACTTTGCTATGACCATCTGAACATGGAAAATCAGGTACAATGCAACAAATAATACTATTATATAAATATAAATAAATGGAGCTGTAGAGGTCATTGGTTTGTATATATGATCATATTAATCCACCAGAGAGATAAAATGCAAAGAACTTACCCTAATGAGTCTATATTTGGGTTCAAATTTCTTTGCACTATCAACTGAATCGTAGATCAAGCCGAACCCAGTAGATTTTCCTCCTCCAAAATGAGTGCGGAACTTGAACACGAAAATGGAGTTGGGATCTCTCACATCATACATCCTTGACAATTTCTCCTTCAGCTCAGCCTTCAATTACATGATTGATTCATAAGAACCAATAACACAAATATCCAACAATCAAACCAATCAAGAGAGCCTTAGGTTATAATTAATGAAATTAGGATACCAAGTAATTAACCAGCTAAAACGATTCCGCAAAATATAAAATTTTAGTAACTTTGCATACACAGTAAAACACATGTAGACAATTAGCTCCTAAACTGCTTAGTTTTGTTTTTACCATTTAAGCTAAGGAAAAAAAAAAACTAACCTTTGAAACATTGGCCCTTCCTGGGTGAAGAACATCAATGACCTAAGGAATGAAACAACCAATCATAAAAAGCAAAAACAGAGAATCAAGAATTCGCAAAAAGAGTTGTTATGCAAAGAATGTGTCTCCGTTGATAGAGAACTTACAAATTGCTTCCTTGCGAGAAGGCGATTGGTCATAAACTTCCTTGTCCTGATGGTAACAGCCTTGTCCGCCATATCCTGCGTAGAAAATCTGTTTAGATTCAAGCCTTGTATACGTAGATATACACACACAGTGAATATATAAACAAAGAAGCAAACGATACTTCGTCTCTGCCGGCGTCCCTCTTCTTCTGCTTCTTAGTCTGTCGTCTCCTTCGCGAGGCTGAGCTCTCAAATTTGGCAGGACGAACTGGAAGACGTTTGAGTCTCTAGGGTTTTTGAGTATGAAATAATGGGCGTGTTTCATGGGCCGCTTACAACAATTTTGTGCTTAAGATAGCCCATCAAATTGGCCCACTCAATTGATTTTATCCACTCATAATATCAATTTTTAGAGTTACCTTTTTTTTTATTTATTTAAATTCACTTATAGTGATAATTAAATATTTAATTCACAGTTTTTAGTCTTTACCACATTTTTTTACTTTAAAATTATTAAACATTGTTACAATGCAGTATCTGTTCATAGTTACATTCTCAACCAACTGAAGCAAAGAGTCAGACTCAAACGCACTCTCATTATTCATGTGGAAGTGTTAACTGAAACACCGGGTGTCACTAACTTTGGCTAAACATTTCTTTATAACACTACAAATAAAAAATAATACGGAGTAATACTAAATCCCACATAAATCACGACATAGCTACTCTAATAATATCAGTTGCCAAAAGCAGGATATATAGCACGGGAAGAACGGTCCAAAACACGATGACCAATAAAGTGATTTATTAAACATTTTTTTTGGTGATGATGAAAAATCACCACCACTATTGAGTATTGAGGGAGTACAACAGATAAACCCGACTCTTATATAATAGCCCACAGACTCTAAGAATTTGTGATCAGAGTCATGGTACACTTATTCCACTAGCTCTTTCAGTGCTTAAAATATCTGAAATACTCACACAAGTAGTCTAGAGCTTTGCAAAACATAAATATTTCATATAATTTAGAGAATAAACCTTATACATTGGTTTAAGTTACTATACTGGTAGCGAGTTTCACCCAAAGTCCACATCCATCTGCAGATTTTCTCCTAAATCAAAATAAGACATACTATGCATGACCAAAACATAAATAAAAAATAAGAAATAGAAAAAGGCATAATATAAAGATATTTTATATGTTGGCATCAGAATCCACCAGCATAGACCACAATGCATGCACATCTTCACAAGAGCACGACATTACATCCTCGTACAGCATGTGGATTCCTCTGCCTGCAAATTAAAACCACAGATACTAAAACCATGAATCAAGCTTAGCTTCTCAATAATGTGAAGCAATACCAGGAAGAAGAAAGAAAGGGTGTACGGCGTCTTGGGCGAGATGAATGGAGTCTGCGCCAGAATCTTGTGAAAGGAGAGATCATGGATTTAAGCCACCCCATTATCAGACATTGCCAGTTCTAGCTAGCTAGCTTGCTGTTTCTTCTTCTGTGGTTTTTCCATGTTAGGTGATCTAAAGCTTCGTTGAATATATCAATCCTTTCTGCTTCAACAACTGCTTAATATATATTCTTAAATATATAATCATTAATTTACATCTTCTTCTTCTTCTTCTTCTTCGCTTGCTGGTGCCCTGTCAATTCTGATCTATACTCAGAAGAAATTGACTACTTTCATGCAAGCTAATTAAGCTAGCTTAGCTTCCTGCAGAGACGTCTTGCATGTTTACTTGTTTTGTGGGTAAAGGTTTTTCTTCAACCTGCTGGATAATTCATCTGGCTTGTTGCTTACACAACTCCATTCTTTATTGGAGTATGGTGAAGAATTCTGTGGATTTTTTAGTAGGGATAAATGCTTACAACTGCCGGCAATCGTTTAGATGTTCTGTTTTTGGATGACCAGAAAAATCATAGTCACCTAAAGGTGTACGTGTTAGGTAAATTTTTTTTTGTAACTTAACAACAAAGGTGAACTAAATTGTTCATAACTGACTTATTCAAACAAAAAAAGTTAATAGACTGACTTGAAATCAAACTTGTACCTTATAGTTACCTAGTCAATCCTGGTGTATTTTGAACTAATTTTCCTTTATTATTAGTGTGATTTAGTTTTACTCTGAACATTAGGTAAATTTGACATTGTAATTTAACATGTAAAGGATCATAAATTCATAACAAAATAAATTAGTATAAATTTCTAAAGTATGTCAAATTAAAAAAGATTATTAGGGGAGCTAGTATAACTTATAACTTATAAGCTTGTTACAAATTATATTATACATAACTGTACAGCTCGTCCAAGAAATGGGTCATATCGTTTATAATAACATCTTTTAACGGTAGCAGTTAATTAATGCAAGAAATAGAAATGGCGTCTGCCATGAGAGCACTGATCTTCTTCGTCTTGATTTCACAACTTTTGTTTAGCTCTTCCGGTACGGCGGCGTTGATCACATCTCCGCCGTCTTCGCTCCTTGCTGACGTCTTTTCCAAGCTCGGGTTCCGAGAACTCGCCGCCGTAACCGCCGCAGCCAATATCTCCATCGCCGCCGCCGCAGTCACCGTCTTCGCTCCGTCGGATTCCGCGTTTCTCACCTGCCCTTCCTGCTCCCTTCCGTTGCTTCTTCAAGAACACTCTTTGCCGGGCCTCTACTCGATCCACCACTTACGAAGTTTCGCGTTCGGGACGAAAATCGAGACCTTGGCCCGCCACCGCTGCCTCACCGTCACGTCCTCCGCCGCCGCCGCGGCGGTCGCCGTCAAGAAGGTTTTCGTCAACGGCGCGGAGGTGACCAAGGCGGATCTTTTCAACAATGGCCGCGTCATAATTCACGGCCTGCAGGGATTCGTGTCTCACTTATCGGATCTTTCGTGCGAGGTTGACCGGCAGACGACTCTCGTCGTCTCGCCGGCGCCGGCGGCCGGCGTATTCGCGGCGCGTCGGATGCTAAAAACAGCCATGATGCAGCTCCGGGCTAGTGGGTACAGTATTGTGGCGCTCGCCATGCGCGTGAAGTACACGGAGCTCTCTGAGCTCACGACGATGACCGTTTTCGCCCTCGACGACGCCGACATCTTCGCCGCCGGCGAAGGCCACGCCTACGTGGCGGACCTGGGATTCCACATCGTGCCCAACCGCCTTCTGACGGCCTCTGAGTTGATCGCTCTGCCGCCGGGAACTGTACTTCCGACCATGGAACGTGGGCGGAGCCTGGTGGTTACCACCGCCGGCGGCGGCGGCGCTTTTACGCCGTTGAGGATCAACTTCGTGAAGATTAAGAATCTTGATTTGGTGACTAACGGAAGGATTGTGGTTCATGGACTTTCAGCGCCCTTTCGCGCATTGGTCCGCATCAAACGGATGGTGGGAGATTCAGCATGATGGAGGCTCAAGTACACGTGTGCGGTCGTGATTTAATTTTGGATTGAATTGAATTTGTGTTCAATGTTTTCCATCAACCCTGTAAATTTGATGTACCTATCTTTCACTTTGATTCTTGCTATGTAAGCACTTCCCTTATAGCATCAAGAAGATAGGGTTAAATGGTCATAAATGGGTGACCAAATAGATTGACATAATTCTCACTTAAATTTGTGCACATTTGAAATAGTGATAGTTTATTTCATTCATTATTCAAAAAGAAATAATAAGGTTAAATAATTGGGATTCCATATTCATGGACCAACTTAAATTCTTAATTATGTGCATTATAAAATTTGTATTTTTATTTGTTTCTATAAATTGATTATCAAAATTATTTTATTACCCTCTCAGTCTCATTTGACATATTGGTTACTTCTTTTTTTTCTTTTGAATATTATTGACTCGGAGGGCCACAGTTATGCCGCTTGACCACAAGGCCTCTGGCATATATTGGTTACTATTTATGCGTCAAACTAATCCTTTAGTCTTTGAAAAAATAGTTTTCTTATTGTTTTAAAGATGATTTTTTGTTGTGTTTAATACTAATTTGTAAATATGTAAATTATATATACTAATGTTAAATTTAATATTATAAAAAAATTGATTGGAACTAACTTCAATCAAACCAAACATATAAAATTGAACAGATATAGTAATTGACATTAGTTTCTATCAATGCATATAAGTTATCCAGTTTGCCAATGACTTTGTGGTTTAGTGGCATCCGATCTGGCGCCTAGGAGCCTGTGTATTTATTTTAAAAAAATTGTTTATGTATTTTTAATTGTTTAAAGACTAATAATTCTAAATTATATAATACTTTAATAATTAATTCTAAAATATTAAATATTAACCTAAAAAATATCTAGAGTTTGTACAATTTTGGATTATTTTGCTCAAAACGATGTTGTTTTGGGTGAATAACCCATTAAAAAATAATAATAATAGTTAATCGGCAAATTAGGCGGCCTAGTTAGTGCCAAGGAGGCTTAGGCGGTCAGCGCCTAAACGGCCTTGGCGGTCACCTAGCTGGTCAAGCGCCTAGACCACCATTTAAGGTGATACGCTAAGCGGTCGACCGGCGCCTAGCGCCTAGGCGGGGATTAATCGATGCCTAGGCGCAATTTTTGCAACACTAGAAACATAATTATACAATTTCTTTTTGGTAATATAATGTGTAGCATGTGTAAACTCTAAAGATGAATATATTAAAAATGAACAAATTAAAAGAAACAAAAGTGAATAATTATCTATTGACTTTATTGAGATTGGGTTAACATGAAACGATTGTACATGCGCTAAAGTTTTTATGACAAATACAAGTAACGTTAAAAATTACCGAGATAGCGTGCTTTAATTTTATGAGAATGTGTCTCCTTTTTTTTGTTTACTCTTTTTTTTTTTTTTTGGGGAGATTTTATACAAGAGGTTCAACATGGGAAGTGGAAAGGAACACGGTTATCCAAGTATGGGCGGTTATTACTTCAAAGTGTCGTTGAAGATCCCAGCGTTCACTAATCACACGTCCTACATACGAGAAATCCAGTAAGGTATTACAAATTAGATTACACATTGTCAAACAGTCAGTAAACAGTCGAATTCTAGTGAAACCCATTCCCTTATACTAAGACAGATCATCTTTAACAACAAGCACTTCAGCATGATGAGGGTCATCTAAACAACGAAGTTGACCATTTTTTGCACATGCGAAATTACCATTATTATCTTTAACAACCATGCCATAAAAAGCTTGACTACAACCAGAGAAGACGTCAACATCCACAAAAACAATCATCACGTCCTCATTTGCAAGCTCATGATTTGGGTGAGAAGCACTAGCAATAACATTGGTGGCAACTTGATGGCTACTATCATGCCATTCATGAAACAAACGAATACCTGCATACCTGGTCTTATCAACCTCCCAAGATTGATTGTTCCATATAATCTCATTACCATCTCTAGGTACACCAACACAGAGCTATCCACCACCATTTTAGCTCCACATTATCGCCGGCTAGCCGCCTAAACAACCAAGTTGTGAAGTCTTCATCTATCATAGGAAGGATATTCGGAGAAAGCTCATGCCACAAAGAACAAACTTACAAACATTCACAAAATAAATGTTTTAATGTTTCAAGATGTTGCTTACATAGAGGGCAAAAAATCTCAACCTCCACATGTTTGCTCATTAAGGTTGTCATCATAGGAAGAACATTTTGAGTGCACCGCCGTATGAAGTTCTTAATATTAGGAGGAACCTTCATCTCCCAAATTGCCTTCCAACCAGACATGGCAGTCAGATCATAACCATACACACCAGTCGCAACCCTATAACCACTGTTCACTAAACATATACCACAGACATCTCCCTTTCAGTACCATTTATAACCAAACTGCATTGATATAGGGATTTTCTGTATTAGATCAACATCACGAGGCACAAAGAGTTTGTTAATTCTGTCCAGATCCCAATCATTTGTCACGGGGTTAATTAGGGAGCTAACATTCATATTAGCATGAACTCCCACAAAAGGAGAGTGAATATAGGGATTAGTAGTGTTTGGCAGCCAACGTTGACCCCATATATCAGTCAACCTACCATTACCAATCCGCTTAACATAGCCATGCCGTAGTAAATTCTGACAAACTAACATTGATCTCCAACAATAGCTAGGGTTGGAACTAATACAATCATGCAAAAAATCACATTGGGGATAATACATGGCTTTAAGATCTGAGCCGCCATAGAAGAAGGATGAGTTAATAGTCTCTAACCTTTTATAAGCACTCTTGAATAGCTTATGCTTCCTAGACCGAAACCTTAAAAAAGTAAAAGATTATCGTCCGTAAAAAGTAAATGCGAGACTCCCCGTGCTTTCCTTGCTATACACAAGGAAACACACGTCTTTCCCTGACAGCAACATTGATCAGGTACGAGAGTCCCTCAGCACACAATATGAAAAGATACTTAACCATTTGTTTATTCAGAAATATAATAACTGAGATAATGACCCTCATCAATAAAATATTCATAACAAATACACTGAGTTAATTACCGATTTGGTCCATCGACTATTGGGATTTCACCACTTTGGTCCTCGACTTCTAAAATTCTCCAATTGCATCCTCGACTATGCTATTTCTCACCGAGTTAGTCCTAAGCCGAAATTGCCGTTTCGTAGATGTTAAAATTGAGGACAAAATTGTAATTTCTTTGTCTAAGTTTCCCTGACTTTGGCGCAAAGAGAAGATGAAGCAAGGCAAAGGTGAACCATCATCTCTATGGCCGCCATTTTCAAAACCCACGTCTCCTCTCTGTGGCCGCCATCGGAATAACCATCCTTTCCGACGCCGAAACCCCATTTCTCTAAGAAGACGTCGCGAATGTGAACGCCGGGTTCGGAGTTGCGTCACTTTTGGGTGCCTTCGTGGCTGACTCATTTCTTGGTCTACCAGACAATTGTCATCTCCCCTCTCCCTACTCTATACTCTGGTTAGTTCCACTGAACCACCATGCTTTCACCTTCTTCTTCTTCTTCTTCTTCACTTTGTGTTTAGCTCATATTTTACCAGTCTGCTCTTTACAGAAAGAAGAGAGAAAAGCCCCCAAATCGTAAAACCTAACCCTAACCTCTTTTGGAAAGAATATGAGGTAAATGGTGACAAATGGTGAGGGGTGGTTTGGTTACTGCTACTTCGGCCTTGCCGCTGACCAAATTGAAGTCTGGTGGCGCGGCGGTCACCGCTGCTCGCTGCCGCTGACGAAATTGTTGAGGGAAGGGGAGGGGCCGGGGCGGTTTATTTATTTATTTATTTATTTTTATTTGAATTCATCAATTCTATAGCTGCCTACAAGACACAAAACCCAGCATGACAATCCAGGAGGTCAAAATCATGTTTGCATTAGGCAACCACATGAAACAGACTCTATAATCAGAAAATCTGCCTCAAACTCCACCGGGGCATGACTCAGAGGAATTGAATCTGGAATCCCTATCCACCCAAACGAACAACTTATTTTAGTGTCTTCTGCAACAACAAAATAGGTTCAGTCTTTTACATGACACTAATGATTTTGAGTTGGTGCAATGACAGTGATTTGCATTCAATTTCATCAATGTACAAAAACAAAAGTGATCTTCCCCCCTTCTTGTACTAATGTCTTCTGTTTGTTCAATAGAAGTAGCCAAGAACTTGACCACCTACATTTTGCCGAATTGCTTCTTCATGATCCAAAACTCCGTACACGTCACAACCGTTTCTAGTAGTTTCAAAATCTTCTCCATCATTGCGTTTGCCGTTTCTAGACCAGAGATAATTTTCCAGATGGTTTTCACAACACAGATTGCTAGGGAAGAAGATGACTATTGGAATTTCCTATTTTACCCTTCTAGTTTGACGGTAAAATAGACCGAGGACCATTTCGGTTAATGTTTGCATAGTCGAGGATACAATTGGAGAATTTTAAAAGTCGAGGATCAAAGTGGTGAAATCCCATTAGTCGAGGGACCAAATTGATAATTAACTCCAAATACACTGCTAGGAGCCTAGGATTCCTAAAATATGCTAAATAAATACCCGAATAGGTTTTTGGGATGCATGTCGGGTCGAGTGTAAAAAGCGGGTAAAAGAGCCAAATCCCAACTCCCATCTTCAGAGCTGATAACCGTAGGGGCTTGTAGTCTGCGAGTGTGTTGAATACGAGGAGAAGGAAGATGACGACAATTCGAAGGTTTTGCTGCAGCGATCTTCTCCGATTCGCTTCCGTCAATCTGGATCACCTCACTGAAACTGTAAATCTCCCCTTAAAAAGTTGTTCTATTGTCTTTTCACATGTGTTTATAGGTTTCCTGCAAATTTAATGATTTATATGCTCACGTTTAAATCTAAATAAGAATGCAACTGAATTTGAAGAGCTTAACGATTGCTGAATGCAGTTCAACATGTCTTTCTACATGACCTACTTGGCTAGGTGGCCCGACTATTTCCATGTGGCTGAAGCTCCTGGCAATCGAATCATGGGCTACAGTGAGTTCCTCGCTCCATATATGTTCTATCTCTGAGGTTTTCCACAGGTTAATGTTAAAAAATTGAGATGATTGGCTTTGCTTAAGCGCTGGAAACATCCAAGGCTGTTATTCTATTTTATTATATTTGTTGATAGCTGTAAGTATCCAAGTTATTTTGAACTATTACTTTCATATATCAAAAAATGGATGGCAGGTGTGGGAAGCATATAATATTTTTTTTGCAATGTTATTATACACTATAGATTGATGATGCCATGATGTGCATGAACTGGCTGGCCGTAAATCTTAATTTCTATGCATAATTGATAAGCAAAATTGAAGTGCGCTTGTATAGTTGGCTAGCTGAGTAAGATGTTGGTAGTAAAATATTACCAACAATAAAATTTTCAAATTCCCCATTTAATAAAATTTGGTTAGCCTATTAAGATGGATTGCATCCACACTTCCCAGAACTGAAGAGTTTTGTTGTTACTATTGTTTCTTTAATTTTTATGATGAACTGAAGAGTGTTGTTTATACTAATGTTGTATTTCGAATTAAGATGAGCTCATTGTGTAACATGACTAATTGAGGAAGCCAGATGCATGTATTTTTCTTTTAACACATGACTGACTCACAATGAATACCTAAAAATGTTTTGCATAGTTTAATATACAGAGTAACATTTAGCTTCAGGAAGCTTCACTGTTAACCATCTGTAATTGCCTTCTCAATTTTGACTTGCCACAATTTCTATACTCTTCATGTCATAAATGCATTATGTTCCCGAGGCCTTATGAATTCCAGAAAGGTTGATGAAAAAAAATGATATGCTCCATTCCCCATCCCCACCCCACCCCACCCCCACCACACACACAAAATGATAAGAACCATGCACACCACCCACAACCTTATTTAATTAGAGTATTGATATTGTTAACTATAATTAGTATAACTTTTACATGTTTGGCAATGAATATTGTAAAAGTTGGATATGTTTTACAGAATTTATTAGTTATTTAAACCAACAATCCACAATTAACTTGGAGTCTGATTATGGTTATTGATAATTTGTAATCATAATCTACAATCATAAACTTTGACATGCCAACCAATTAAGTAGTTATAGAATATACGAAGCAGTGGTGCCTATTTAGTTCCTCTTTCCTGCTAACGCCGTATTTGTCTCTGTGCTTTCTTACACTTAATCCGGTTAATGATTATGGTAAAATATGGAATTAAGTTCTTGTATATTTGCAGTTATGGGAAAAGTTGAAGGGCAAGGAGAATCATGGCATGGCCATGTCACTGCTGTCACTGTAGCTACTGAATATAGAAGGCAGCAGTTGGCTAAGAAATTAATGAATCTACTGGAAGACATCAGTGATAAGATGTATGTCGATACACTATTTTCTTTTCTTTAAC
This sequence comes from Ipomoea triloba, assembly GCF_003576645.1. Lineage (NCBI taxonomy): Eukaryota > Viridiplantae > Streptophyta > Magnoliopsida > Solanales > Convolvulaceae > Ipomoea > Ipomoea triloba. Next base: position 29,584,190 of record NC_044919.1, on the reverse strand, counting down.
TAGACTACTTGCTCATTGAGTTTAACAGGAATATAACTTTGTAATGAAAATGGGAAAAAGAAAAAAGGATGAGAAGACATGAAAATTGCTTGTGCTGAATGTATTCTACTTGAAAATCTTAATCTGGTTTGCCTATCATGCATTACACCACTTTTTCTTCTTTTCCAAACATTCTTTAATGTACTGAGTAGTATCCAAGGTGTTTCTTTCATTTCACATTTTGAGTTATGACTCTTCATCCTAATCGTGTTTTTGTTTGCATTAATTACCTCCATTCCTCACTCGTTTTTATCTGGTCCAAAGATCAGGAGTAGTTTTAACTTTTAGGGTAGCTTTTCTTGGATAAAGGTGGTGATATTAGTTACTTCTTTGAGCCAGGGTCCTAATATAAGCTTTTCCTATTGTAGTGATAAGGGTTACTTTGTTGACCTCTTTGTAAGAGCATCAAATACGCCAGCCATAAAGATGTATGAGAAGGTAATGATTTATAGTACTGTCATGTGAGATGTGAATTTTAGTAAATTGATATATTCTTCAGTAATCATATGAAGTCAGTCTAACACTAGCTGCATTTTATTTTTACAGCTCGGTTACATAATATATAGGCGAGTGCTACGTTACTATTCTGGGGAAGAGGACGGGTTAGGTGAGTTGATATATCCAACCATGAGAAAGTTGCTATTCTGTTTCATGATGCTATATTTTATCTCACTTTTTTTTTTTTTTTTTTTTTTTNATATTACCAACAATAAAATTTTCAAATTCCCCATTTAATAAAATTTGGTTAGCCTATTAAGATGGATTGCATCCACACTTCCCAGAACTGAAGAGTTTTGTTGTTACTATTGTTTCTTTAATTTTTATGATGAACTGAAGAGTGTTGTTTATACTAATGTTGTATTTCGAATTAAGATGAGCTCATTGTGTAACATGACTAATTGAGGAAGCCAGATGCATGTATTTTTCTTTTAACACATGACTGACTCACAATGAATACCTAAAAATGTTTTGCATAGTTTAATATACAGAGTAACATTTAGCTTCAGGAAGCTTCACTGTTAACCATCTGTAATTGCCTTCTCAATTTTGACTTGCCACAATTTCTATACTCTTCATGTCATAAATGCATTATGTTCCCGAGGCCTTATGAATTCCAGAAAGGTTGATGAAAAAAAATGATATGCTCCATTCCCCATCCCCACCCCACCCCACCCCCACCACACACACAAAATGATAAGAACCATGCACACCACCCACAACCTTATTTAATTAGAGTATTGATATTGTTAACTATAATTAGTATAACTTTTACATGTTTGGCAATGAATATTGTAAAAGTTGGATATGTTTTACAGAATTTATTAGTTATTTAAACCAACAATCCACAATTAACTTGGAGTCTGATTATGGTTATTGATAATTTGTAATCATAATCTACAATCATAAACTTTGACATGCCAACCAATTAAGTAGTTATAGAATATACGAAGCAGTGGTGCCTATTTAGTTCCTCTTTCCTGCTAACGCCGTATTTGTCTCTGTGCTTTCTTACACTTAATCCGGTTAATGATTATGGTAAAATATGGAATTAAGTTCTTGTATATTTGCAGTTATGGGAAAAGTTGAAGGGCAAGGAGAATCATGGCATGGCCATGTCACTGCTGTCACTGTAGCTACTGAATATAGAAGGCAGCAGTTGGCTAAGAAATTAATGAATCTACTGGAAGACATCAGTGATAAGATGTATGTCGATACACTATTTTCTTTTCTTTAACTAGACTACTTGCTCATTGAGTTTAACAGGAATATAACTTTGTAATGAAAATGGGAAAAAGAAAAAAGGATGAGAAGACATGAAAATTGCTTGTGCTGAATGTATTCTACTTGAAAATCTTAATCTGGTTTGCCTATCATGCATTACACCACTTTTTCTTCTTTTCCAAACATTCTTTAATGTACTGAGTAGTATCCAAGGTGTTTCTTTCATTTCACATTTTGAGTTATGACTCTTCATCCTAATCGTGTTTTTGTTTGCATTAATTACCTCCATTCCTCACTCGTTTTTATCTGGTCCAAAGATCAGGAGTAGTTTTAACTTTTAGGGTAGCTTTTCTTGGATAAAGGTGGTGATATTAGTTACTTCTTTGAGCCAGGGTCCTAATATAAGCTTTTCCTATTGTAGTGATAAGGGTTACTTTGTTGACCTCTTTGTAAGAGCATCAAATACGCCAGCCATAAAGATGTATGAGAAGGTAATGATTTATAGTACTGTCATGTGAGATGTGAATTTTAGTAAATTGATATATTCTTCAGTAATCATATGAAGTCAGTCTAACACTAGCTGCATTTTATTTTTACAGCTCGGTTACATAATATATAGGCGAGTGCTACGTTACTATTCTGGGGAAGAGGACGGGTTAGGTGAGTTGATATATCCAACCATGAGAAAGTTGCTATTCTGTTTCATGATGCTATATTTTATCTCACTTTTTTTTTTTTTTTTTTTTTTCCATTTTAGACATGAGGAAAGCTTTATCCCGAGATGTAGAGAAGAAATCTGTTATTCCCCTCAAGCGGCCTATTACACCTGATGAATTGGAATATGACTAAGTTTAGTTCTTTTTGAAATGTCACCAAAAGGTTTGTATTGCAAAGTGTGGTTCTCTGCATTTGATCATTGGAGATGCAGAGACTATAAACCATCACTTGCGGTTATCAGGATTCAGGTATTCAGTATGAAACATGTAGAGTCAGGATTATGAGCCCATGCTGTGGAGCGTTGGACAAATACGATGATCTTATAGTGCTTTTTTAAAAAACATAATCTCTCTATTTCTGCTCATTAAATGGTATTCTTTTAGGGGTGGGTATAATTGCTGCTTTTGTTTTAGCTTTCATTTGACAAGCATCTCAAATGCTTTACATGGTAGATGACCTTCAAATTTGAGACACATCTATATATTTTAGCATCCCTACATTATTCAAAAAATGTTTTTACCGTGATAAGTGCCAGATTACTTTCTTAGTTCTTTGTTTAGTTACCTGTATTACCGCTTTAACTTTCAGCTTATATATGTAGCTACTGATGTTTGTCATTTTGTGTTTACATAAATGGGACTCTACGCTTTGGTAATAACTAATATGTACTATATGTGTCCAATTTTAACCGCTTATCGAATTTTGATCCATGATAACCAGGCTAGACTTAAGAGAGTATTTTGATGTGGGTTTCCGAGTTTTAATGATAACAAGAAAAGAACACAGAATCTAATTGAGTGTATAAAGAATGTACAAAATGGGCAGATCGCATATGGATTATGGAGTATATAAAGAATGAAGAAAGAATATAATTGAGTGGATAAAATTTTGTGGTACTATCCAAATGGACTGCTCACACTGAGTCCATTACTCACTATGATTTTAGCCTTTGGGCCTTTAGTTGGTACCTAGCAAAGAATCATCTACAAGGCTTCTAACCCTGCCTTTGTTTATTTAGTTAATATGATGGGTTTGATGCCAAAGGTTTTTGAAGAATTATATGACAGGACCTGTGCTCTGTGCATGTGCTTTGTTATTGATGCTGGATTTAAGTCACCTTGTAAAGGGCTGTTGGCTGCTGTTTTCAGTGTTGCCAAGCAAACAAGTATAGAAATAAATAAATAAATTTCTGGACCTGGCGCTGCCAGGGGTAATATAGAGTGAAACTTTGCGGTGTGGAAACACCGTTGAGTAGAACTAGGGATGGGCCCTAGGTAGAAGGGCGACTTTACAAAGTTGAATGCAAAAATGGCTTAAAGATACTCATTGATATGATTGATTCCCATCCCTTGCTTCAAGAAGTGGGCTCCATGACATTTTGCATGTGTGCTGTTTGCCCAGCAAAGTTTTGAGACATGGATATGGGATTGCACGTGGCACCAGCTTCAGCTTCATTATGAACCAGACATCAAGGCTGGCAAGGTTTGGTGGATATCGTGAAGATTTTAGCGGAATCGGTTTGCTTCTACAGCAGAGGTTATTCACTTGTTTTTGACTTTCCATGTTCATTACTGACTACCTTACATGCTCTGTTGCCTGACCTTTTTACCTGTCAAAATGTGTCTACCCCTCATGCCAAGTGCCTTATACAACTATTTATGATATACTCCATGAGACCTTTTTACCTGTCGAAATGTAGGCCCTCATGAGTAAGATGGACAACATGATTAAGACTTACCAGTTCAAAATATTGCATAGATGCACCAAAAAAGTTTCTAACTGAGAAATTAGCATGCTAAAAATGGCCATTGAGTTTCTTAAAATCGCAATACATGACTTAAAGAGGAAACTCAATGAGGTGTCCAGTAATCCAATCCCAATAGAGGGAAAGTGTATTGGAATGAGCCATGGGATGTTGATTTTTGTCTCAATGCCATTGTGCGCATGCTGCTGTGATAGGTGTTGATTTATGCCTAGTTACCTACCAGTTTGTTACTAGGTGGCTATAATGCAAATGAAGTTCAAGGTGGGGCTTCTTGACCTTCTTGTGACCCCTCTAGCTGCTTGTCTTGAATGGGCAGAGATCTTGAGATGTTTGATCTAGCTTTATTTGATAGCATGATCTAGCTTTTTCATGTCGGCTTACAATCACTTTGCCTGCCATTGTCAATGATACAGGTAAAAAGTAGGAACTCTTTTATGAAATATCTCCACAGGTTTGCATCTTTTCTGGCAATGAAGCACTCACATGCTGTGCTCTCTTCTCAGAATCTACCCACATCACATCAAGTAATAATGCTTTGACATAATATCATATTCTGTAGATTTTGCCTGTACTTATCGGGAAAATAGAATACCTTTTGTTTAATTGTCATGCCGTCTACACTGTAATATACTTCCGTGCTTTTCTTACTATGTATTTTCCTTTTTGTATGTGTGGGTAAAGACCATCTTTACCGAGCAGTATCAACTGATTTATGAGTTTTCATCTTTTAGTAACATAAACCAACTGAAGAACCTTTCACTAACATCTGCATTTTAATCAAGGGAAATAACATTTACTTGCATTAACCGCATTCCTACTGAACATTGTTGCCATGATTCTCCATTCTAGTTACTCTGATTACATTTACTTAATCAGTTATTAGAAACTATTCCCAATAGAATCAAGGCACTCTCTCAAAGAGCACTTTGGCTATGTGGAAATTGATGGTTCCCGGATCACAATAGGCAGTGTAGTAAAAAGTTTTTGTTACAGTGAGAAACGTTTGCTTGACATCTGAGTTGAGATCTTCATCGGAATCTTTTGTCAGCACCATTTTGACCAGGTATTGCATGTTGGATTCTATCTCAGTGGTTGTGTTTTCAAGTGGGCTTTCCAGTGGTTGACTCTGTAAAAGTTGACATCTCATTTGTTTTAACATGATGATTTTATATCTTGGAGAATAGTATGGTGCATAAAAGTAGTGAATTTCTGACCTTGCTTTGGCGAAAGAGACTTAGCCGGTGGCATACTCTGTTGGTGATCTCCATCAACTGTTGGTGCTTTGGATGGGACAGCAATAACTCCTCAGACACCGAACGCCCGGAGAAAAGATTCAAAGTGCGCACTATGAGCTCTGCTTCTCCTTCTCGCATGCCACCGTCCTTTTCCCAGGTCAGCAGCCATTTTCCCCACTACAGAGTACATGACATGAAAACATTAGCTTGCCACCCAGACAGCCAAAACAAAATGCTTTTTTGCTTTAATTCTTTTTGGAGGTGTTTTTGTGGGTGGGGAGTCTTCTTTGGAATGATGATAACTGCAATACTTACAGCTTGGTGCAGGTACTGATGGATATCCCTTCCGTGAGCCAGGAGTGCGTCCAAGGAAAGCTGGTTTAGCGTTTCACGCAGCGTCTCAACAAGTGTCACCTCTCTCGTCTTGTTATTCCCTTGGTAGTCATCAATGCTGACATTGCTCGTGAATTCAGTGATAAAAGCCCTTATCTGGTCCCGAACAATTTCCGCCCTGCCATCCTGAAACTTGGTGGTGATGGCCTCTATGAGTGCCGAGGTTTTGGCCCATGCAAGCCTCTCTTTCGACCGCTCCGGCTCAAAGATGCTGGCCATGGCTAAATAGTACCCCAGCAACAGGCTTCTCTCGCTCACTCCATACTGCGCCAGATTACAGTCCTTGTACCATCTGCATGCAACACATTACACACCCATTGTCATACTGACTTGGTAACCACAAGTTACAAATTTGACTCTTAGCAGGAACAGTCTATCAGCCTTGGTTTCCGTTACCCTCGGGTAGTAACTGCAGGTTTTTCCCGTCACAAAAAAAAAATAAAATTATAAACTAATTCAAGCCATAGAGCCCACAAAACCACATACTTGCGGATAATCTTCCATTCCAGCTGGTGTATTGCTTGGCAGTAGTTGTAATCCAATTTCCCCACCTCCAAATACATGTTATTGTTCACAATCGGCATCCTGCACGCCATTGCAAAGCCTCGTGATTTAGTGGTATAAGTGTAAGACTTTTTTTAACACCCGATCTTAAAAAAGTATGTGTACCGATATAAAGTCTTGCCGATCCAAACATCATCTTCCCCACCGTACTGCTCCAGGTATAGCCTTGTTTCTACCCGAGGTAAGCTGGCGTACCATGGCACGTCAAGTGCATATCCCACCTGTTGAGCCACGTACGTCCAAATAATTGCAATATAATTACGACGAGATAGAATACTCTACTTATATATAATAGCAGGATAACTATACCTCGCCCGGGAGATCTTTGATAATGATCCATTTATCCAAGAGCTCATTACTAGCTCGCTTTTGTTGCAGAAAACCGAGGGCAAAATTTTTGGTGTCGTTGAGAATCTCCTCTCCGGGGAAGCGTAACTGAGAAGCCCTGTAGAGGTTGTACATTCCAGTCACTGCATGGTTCGCCTGCCCTACAAAGCAGAAAAACTCTCCTCCCTTTTCGAAGTTCTTGAAAACGTCTGCCACCCAAATTCAGATTATTAAATATTAATTACTCCGAAATTAATGTTAATTAACTTCATTTCATTACCAGGAGAAACCTCGTAACCCTGCAGCCTTAAAAGCCTAAACGCCATAGCAGTGTCATCGATGTCTTCAACTCTAGTATTTCTTGCCCAACAAATTCCTTTGTCACTCCAATTTCTGAAAAAATAAGCCGTAATTAATAGGATTGTACATTAATTTCAAGATTTCCACCCTAAAATTTTATAGAAAAGGTAAATCACATGTTTCAACTTAAGCCATTTAAATTCATAAATCACTTCTTTTACCAATTACCAAATTTCTTCTTCATTCCAATATTTACCAATTATGTCATTAAAACAAAATTATTAACAATTTAAAATTGGTCAATCAGTTAAATATATGATAATTTGTAAAAAAAAATGGAAGCTATGAATAAATATATTATGTTTAATTTGTACCTATGTATATAGTCAATGCATTCAGCTATTTCTGGCATGATATATCTTGAAATCCCAAGCCTCTGGAGTCGATCAACGGCCCAGATATGTTCAAACATGTCCACGGGGTACACATTGGGCACTAAATCAAACATCATCATTAAGTGTTAATTAATCTCATTATTTAATTCACTAATCATCATTATGTACCCAATAATTAATTAATTAATTACCCCCGCCATTAAACTTTCGGACGGCGTTTGCAAGGTAGCGCAGGCAATTATCATCCTTTGTCTGCATGAGCGCAAAGGCAGTGGAGGCTGGGGAGAAGAGGAAAGACCCATCATCACACCGCAAACGAAGAAGCTTTTGCCACTCCAAATCCTCCATTCCTTCCAAGCTGTGCAGTAGCGTTGTGGGCACTTGATGCATTAGCTCCCTTGGTATCCTATTCACACCCACGTATACATGCAATCATTACACACCATATAAATCCAAGCAATATAGTATGGATACATACTTTAGTTTATATTTTTTATTTACAAGAAAATCCGCACTATCTAGCTACCTAAAGTGTTAATTAGGTTAGTTAAACCGGATTAGGTTATGACAGGCTCAATTAAAAAAGATTAATAAACAACTCCTTTTGACAGACTCAAATCAAAAAGATTAATAGCCAGCTCCTAAGTAGTCAAGCTTAGTAGTATACCTTTCGTTTGGTTACCAAACAAACTGTTAAGGGAGCCAACTTAGATTGTGGGTGAAACCAGCCTTGTAGTCTTAGATGACAAACAAGCAAAAGGTCATGATAATATAAGCTTATACTTATCAAAGTCAACTCTCACACTTGTGATTGTAATCTTATGGTTATCAGATTAATTGTCAAACTAACTTGACTATGGGTGAAACCCTAATGGACAAAAGACTACAAAGAAATAAACAAGCTCAAACCAAAAAGACACTAGAAATTAAATTGAACCAGAAACTTTACAGGTACCGAGTCAACTTTCCAACCAACTTGGTCAGTCCCACATATTTTAGTTTATCTTGGAGCTAGTGCATGATAGCAGACTGCAATAATGTGTTGTGATAAATTAAAGCAGCAGGGAAAGATACATTATATTGATTCTTTGCATGCATGCTTACTTTTTGAGCTTCAGATTCCTAAGGGCATAAATGTCCTGCACCACCGGAGACTCGTCGGGAAATTCGATGCCGAGTTTTTTAGCCATCTCAATCAGCGACGGAAACGCCACCTCAAACCCGATCGGCATGTGCTCTGCATTTTCTTCTCCTAGCTTCTTCATATTCTCTCGTAGGAACATCATTCCTAGTTCCAACAACCAAACCCACATCATTACTCCTCACCTTGGTTGCATCTCATAATTACCATCATATCGCATGTTCCTTTCCTCGCAATCATTTCTCCATCAATATAATATATATACAAATATCTTACACTAGAATCCTAAACAGGATAATATATAGGTTTTAGTTTTACCTTCATTATCAAATATTTTAAGGTGTAAATCAACAAAAATAATAGGTTATTTTTACATGGATTACAACCATGTATATTTTTGATATTATAGATACATAATAAATTGACGGTCTAAAAACATGCATATTATCTAATATAAAACTCATGATTTTACAATACTGGGGTAGTAAATGGCAGATCATTATTCTTAATAGGGTTTTTACCTCAATTATGGCATTTTTATAAACAAAATAATACGGAGTAGGGTTTTTACCTTCATTATTTACAAAAATAGCTCTATTTTTATGAAGTGTAATATTTATACTAAAAAACATAATACTAATTAAAAATAAAATTTACGGAGTAGGTTACTTATAAAGGAAAATGTAATATTTTTTAAAACAAATATAATATTTTAACATTTTCCTTTATAAGTAAAAAACACTTACTTTCTAGTAATTAGTATTACATTAATTTTCAGTATAAATATTACATATGATCTTGAATTGACCCGTCTTGCGGACAATGGTAATTTTTTTTTTTTTTTTAAATTTAGTGTCCCATATTCTTGATATTTAGGGATAGACATGATAAATTGACTAAAACATGCATAATTATATCCACTATACAAATCACAACTGGAGATTTTATATATATATATAATACTAACTGAATGTCTATAATCAAAGCCAGTGATTGATGTTATATACTTTAGGTTAGTATTATATATTTATATATATATACACACATAGTGATAACGTAAGACTACTACGTTGTCGAATGAAATGCAACGCAGGGAATATAATTGATGTACGGTGACAAAATATACCATTCTGGCAGATTTGTCCTGAAGCATTTTCAGATATTTTAAGACTTATGTCTCACAACACAACAACTATGTATGCATAAACACAATTTGTCGCGGGTATATTACATATACTTTATAAATAGCAAAAACATATAATGTAATTTTATCACAATATCCTTATCTTTTTGTCATTTTTTAAAATAAAGTATGTTATGTCCCACAACATGTACAACAAGTGTACTATCTGATGTCGTCTGTATACTTTATACTTGATTAAAAGACAGAACACATATTTTAATTTCATACTCTGTCGACATTTTCAAAGGTGTATGATGTGTCACGCAGCACAACTATCAGTGACAAAATACGGGATATAACTTTACCGGGACAGGGTTACCTTGTTCGCATTTTTCGGGGTGCATGTCCCATGATTTCAAGGCGATGACACAAGCCAAGGTGTTGAGTATACGGTCGTGAGCCAAGAAGATGAACCGGTCACCCCATGAACCGTCCGGCAGTTGGTTGTTGGCGATCCAGTCGAGGGCGGTCGGGAACTGCGGAGATTCGCCGCCGTTGATGTCCTTAACGAGCGCCACCCACGCCGTATCGTACGCCGACACGCTGATGTCACCATCGTCCATTGATCGTAGCATCGACCGGACGGTTTCCACTCCTTCCTTTATCTTATTCAATGTACTTACCTTCTAATCAAACCAAACGTTACTTAATTAATTACATTATTATTATTATTATTATTATTATTATTATTATTATTATTAAAGTACATTGGAAAAGTGAAAAGGAAATGAACAGTTGATCCTTTGGCCTTTTCTTTTTTTTTTTTTAAAGAAAAAAAATTCCATAATTTAACCACCTTATCAGCTTACCTCTTGAGTTTGTTTCTCAATGTCTTCTTCCACAACCCCGTCCCACTTGATTACCGGCAAATCATTTGGCAACACCTCGGTGTATTCTGCATGTTATATGTCAAGATTTTATTGATAAAAAAATAGAGTAAAAAATAAGAGTACACATGCCTTGTACATACCTTCTGTACGAGGCTTTGATATAGCATTGCATTGCAGATTCAAGTTCACCCGCTGCTTGCCCAAACACCAGATTCCAGCTGCAGCAATAATTTGATCAATAAACAATATATTACTTCATTAGTGGTTATTTTGATTTACTTGAAAACTCACAGCAACTACTTTACTCTCTCTCTATATATAGGTCTATAATCAGGCGACAATCAACTTAACTTGCGAATTGCGAATTTGGGAAGGATTGAGTCACATTTACTACATGATTTCACCGCATGATTCTCCAGGCATATCTAAGAGTCGTAACAGTGCAATCATGTAGTAGTTGTAGTGTAATCCTTCACAAGTTCGCAGGTCACAGGTTAAAGATTGATTCCCACATTATTAGAAATTATATATATATATATATGACCATTAAAAACATAAACTCTGTTCCCCTCCTATTTTTTGGATTAATGAGGTAAACCCTACTACTGACTGTGTGAGTAGTGAGTAAACGCTCGTCTTGTGACCCTAGCCGTCAAAGGACCATAAAGAGGTAAACCAGCTTAGGTTACCCATAACTGACCGGCTCAAACACAAAGGCTTGAGGTTCCCCTCCTTCTGGAAACTACTAGAGGGAGAGAGATGACATGCACTCACCGTTGAGGAAAGGGTTTAGTGGCGGCGGAGACGGCGGCGGATGAGAAGAGGGGAAATGGCGAGTGGAGGGGGTGAGTCTGAGTAAGGAAGCAGGGAGGAAACATTGAGAAGACATGTTTTTTCCTTTGTGAAAGAAAAGAACTGCAAATTGTTGTTTTGTTATGCGATGGAATGATGGAAGGAAAGAAGGAAGAAAATCCCTCTCTCTCTCTATATATATATATATTTTTTAGTGTGTAGTGTTTTGTGTATGCAATATATAATGGAGTTTGGGGGATTTTAAAGGGAAGAGGGAAGGGTGGAAGACGAGGAGGACGGAAGATGACAGAAACTGATTTCCAATAGATTCTGCTGTGACTGCATGGTATCCCAGGCCAATTCCCAAAGAAAAATGGTAATTTCTTTTGTACAATTTTATGTGTGTTTACAAATTTGACTAAAATTATTTTTTATTTAATTTTTAGAATATTAAATTTAATATTAGTATATAAAATTTATATATTTAAAAATTACATTAAAACTACTATTACATACAAAAATTTAAAATTTAAAAAGTATTAAATAAAATAAGTAAAGAATAAAGAATTAATTTGACAAATAAGTAGTAAACATGACAGCTAAAATAGAATAGGGGAGTACTTAAATTATAAAACTCTACTCCAACTTTTAAATTGCTCACATAAATTTTTTATGTAGATATTTTTGTTGGGATCCACAAATAAAGATAACATATCATTGTTTATAAGTTAAAAAATGCAAGTAGAATTTTAGGCGCATGTAGTAAAATTCATTCCCAAATTCATGAAGATAATGGCACTCTGATATTGTCCTTTGCCACTCATCATAATCATGTACTCTCTACGTCCCCAAAAAATATGGCTACAACCAATCTTTTAAGGGAAAAATAGTCAAATAAGCCCCTAAACATTACGTGAAAAGTTAATTAAGCTCCTAAAATTTAAAATGTGCAATTAGACATTTTAACATGTTAAATTGATTCAAATAAGCCCAAAAACCGTTAAATAACCAGTAATTGCAAGTCATTTATTATTCCGGGTCAAAATCTAGCGATCGGCAATGACGGTCGCCATACAACAGCGAAAGAGGAAGGCGACCAGCCTTCCATGGAGGAAGGCGACCAAATGGTCGCCTGCAGTCGCCTTCCATGGATGGAAGGCAAGGTGTATGGCGATCGACGACGGTCTACCGTCGTCGGTCGTAGGATTTTGACCGTAACAGTAAATGACTTGCAAGTCATTTACAGGGTTTTGAGCTTATTTGACTCAATTTAATATGTTAAAGGGTCTAATTGCACTTTTTAAATGTTTAGGAACTTAATTGACTTTTCACGTAATGTTCAAGTTTAGTTTTTTTTTACCCTAAACAGTAAGTACTAGCTTCGTAATTACGTTTACTCTTTTATCTTCTATTAATCTTCAAGTTTTTGTTTTTTGTTTTTTTTGTTTTTTGTTTTTTGTTCTTTTTTTTTTTTTTTGTTTTGAAAATAAAGAGTTTTAGTTAAAGATTCATAGGATGATTAAGGGTTTCATTTGATTGTACATCCTGCTTTTCTTCTTTGGCGCTTTCTTTTACTCATATTTGCGTAAGACTATCTCACGAGTCTCAATTCATAAGATGGGTAAAATTTTTATTGATTAATGAGGTCAATAATTCGACCCATTAATTAAAGATTCGGTCTGTATCACGAATTGAGAACCGTGAAACCGTCTCAAATAAATGTTACCCAATAAAATATTATTGTTTGTAATAATGTGACACTTGTTGTCACTTAGATATATTTAATTAAAAAAATTAAGATCACTAACACTTCCATATATAGTTTTAATATATAAATTACTATCAAAATATACAGGACCACATACCTTCTTTTATCTTGTGTAGAACATTAAAATATAAGCATCCAAATATAGTATTAAGTATTATCTATGATGTGGTAAATACTTTGGAATATATGAATACATCTACGGTAGCTTGTGAAGTTGGTTGATGAGCAACTCGGGTAAGATAGACAGTAAGTTGGACACTCTCGAGCTGAGATGTACTGTCAATGAGAAAATTCAAATGTCTTCTCACATTCATTAAATGCGCTATTTATAGGAGTTAGGAGGGGCATATGCCAGGCGCTCGGCATGCCCACCATGTGTTCCACATGCACAGGATGCGCTCGGCGACTCTCCTAGTAGGTTCATGTGGGACACGATTCCTGACGAGTTTGATTATGACGTGATTGGGAAAAGCTACACTAGAGGTACTTTAATTTGTCCACTAGTGTAGGAGGCAAACCGTCAGGAGTACCCGATCCGAGCACTAAGGTCGGGACTGAGCCAAGAGGGTGTTGTTTGTTGACTAATAATCTTAAAGGCCGAATCATACTCAACTCAGGTCAGGTTGGGCCCACAGGAGGTCGGTTAAGCTCGGAAAATGTTCCTCAGGGCACACCGAGCGCGTATTGAGTAAATATACGGTCGTACGTTCAGGGTTATTCCCTATCAATCTACATTTTGAGAGAAGTGTTATCAACATTTTCGTAAATCAATAGTATATTATGAGGCAATCCTCAGCCAAATTGGTTGGATAATTGACTATAATCACAACGGTCTAAATTCAATATTTTGTGAGAATTGTCTATTAATTTTCTTGGTTTGAGTCAGTTAGTCATAGGCATGTGAATTAATCTAGAATTAAGTATAGCATTAACATTATATTATTCATTATATTGTATGAAGTCCTCTATTATTTCATTACCTCATTTGTTCTGTCAACACTCTTAATATCTTGTTCTAGGTTTATACATACCCAGCATTTAAAAATATATATATTTATACAATTAAATATAAAGTCATTTTTTATCTACAACTTTTTCAATTCGGCCAACATTTCCGATCCGAAGATACCCACCTCAACCAAACTCAAATAATAGCTAGGGACCTTTATTTGTATATCACCAATTAAGGAGTTAATTACCGATTTGGTCCCTATTGAGATTTCACCACTTTGGTCCTCGACAATTTTTCTTGCTCAATTAAGTCTTCGACTTTGAAAAAATTAACCAATTTGGTCCTCCGTTTATTTTGGTGTTAAACAGCCGTTAAATCAGGACCAAATTGGTAATTTCGCTATAGTCAAGGGACCATTTCGGTAATTAATTTTGACTAAAATGGTCCCTTGACTATAGTGAAAATTACCAATTTGGTCCCGATTTAACGGATATCAAATGGTAAAATAAACGGAGGACCAAATTGGTTAATTTTTTCAAAGTCGAGGACTTAATTGGGCAAGAAAAATTGTCAAGGACCAAAGTGGTGAAATCCCAATAGTCGAGGGACCAAATCGGTAATTAACTCCCAATTAAGCTAGCTATAATGGAGTTGTTTAGGATAGATTGAAGTTGTAGGATGCTACATGTTCCTTCTCAGTATAGTATATATTGTGTTAGGATTGCAGGTGTTTGATGACCCTTCCTAAATGGTTTATATATAGTTGCCATTGTAAAACGCGCTAGGCGCTCATCGAGCGATGGATAGGTGTCTAGGCGGGTGCTTAGGTAAATTTAAAAAAAAAAACTTTTTTTTTTGTCTTTTACTATGTTTGGCTTTAATATCAAAACGTAAAAGACATTTGATTTACTTTAGACTTCAATGCCAAAGTATAAAAGACCTTTCATTTACTTCAAAGTTTCAATGCCAAAGCATACTAGCATAGAAGACCTTTCATTTTCCGAACATTTCATTTACTTCAATCATAAATACTAAAAGCATAAAAAGTAAAGTCTAGGCACAAAAAAATATATTTTTGTCTTTCATTTACTTCAAGGCTATGCGCCCGACTCAGTCGAGTTGGGTCCTAGGGTGCTTAGGCCTGAAATCCCCTCAATCTAAGGGCACCTAGTGTCTAATTGGCGCCTAGGTCATTTTTTTTTTTACAATAGTGATACTCGCTATCAGTAGGGGTGTGCAATTTACCGAAATTTTCCGATTAACCGACCGAACCGAAAAATTTCGATTAACCATTAATCGAACCGAAAAAAATCGGTTCGGTTAATAGTTAAAAGAATCTTGAAACTTCGGTTAACGGTTAATTCGGTTCGAAAGGTCAGTTAACCGAATTTATATATATATATATATATAATTATATATATATATATATATATATATATATATATATATATAATTAAATATAATTATATAAATACTAAATACTAATTGGATTGAAGATTTGAAGTTATGGATGTTTGAATATTTGAAGTTATGGATGATTTGTATTTTATTTTAATTGGATTTATTATTTTAGGTGTTATTTTTAGAATTTTATATGTTAGGTTTAAAAAGTTCGGTTAATCAGTTAACCGAACAAAATTTCGGTTCGGTTAATTTGGTAACACAAAATTCGGTTCGGTTAATGGTTAAATGTTTTAAAGTATCGGTTAATTCGGTTCGGTTAACCATATCGGTTAACCGAATGCACACCCCTAGCTATCAGTTACAACCTAAGGGNAAAATTTCGGTTCGGTTAATTTGGTAACACAAAATTCGGTTCGGTTAATGGTTAAATGTTTTAAAGTATCGGTTAATTCGGTTCGGTTAACCATATCGGTTAACCGAATGCACACCCCTAGCTATCAGTTACAACCTAAGGGCACCTAGTGTCGCGCCTAGGTCTTTTTTTTTTTTTTTTTTTAAATTTTTTTTACAACAGTGACACTTGCTATGAGTTACAGATTGTACTTTTCAATTTCCCATATGCAGTGTGACTTGACCATTGTTTATGTAGCTCATCAATGTTTTCTTTTCCTGTATCTAACAAATTTTAAAAAGCATATACAACAAAAATAAATAAATAAAAATAAATAAAGACCAATGACAACACCTATGTTGATAAAATATACGATGTGGGATTTGAGCTATGTTATCCCTATCTCCAAGTCAATGAAGAGATTCAGATGTTTATTGATTTATCACTTCAGACAAGATAGAAGAAGAGAAGAAGAAGAAATTAAGTCAGATAAAAGGTAATTGCAAATGCGACTTGGGGCAATTTGGATTTTGGTTGTCCAATTTTTAGACCAAGTGATCTAGACTAGTAGACTATGCTTCTCAGCCCAGCCTCATCTTGCACAACAGTGTGATTAGACTAGTGGGTCCTTTCAACTCACCATCCAGCCATAACACTAATCTTCCATTCTTCCTCAATACTGATCAGTTTTTGAGAAGATTTTACAGGTGTGATTAGAAAAAAGAAAAAAGAAAAATGAGAGTAGAGAAAAAAAGAAAATAAAATAATATCAAAATTTCAAAAAATAAAAAATTGGGATTTACAAGAATTTCAGGCACAATTCTGCTCTCCACAGTGGGCCCCACACAACTTGCCAAAATTCCCTCCCTTACCGGAGAAAAATACCACCAAAAATTCACCCCACATTTGTTAAAAACCCTCATTAGATTTTACTATTCCAAAATCTCCACAAAATCTCCTTAATGGTGAAGGCCTAGCTAATAAAGAATAGAGATACCTCATGACATTGCTCGAACTTACGGGAAGTTCAACTTAATTAAGACTTGCATGCTTTCATAAAAAAAAGATGTGATTTAATCCACGAATTTTTAGATTTGAGTTTGAGTTAGACTTTTTATGCGCAAAAATATACCGTTTATGTTTGGGTTGGGGCTCCTTATACATATAAGTGTACAATTTGGTATTATAGTTTTAACTTTTGAGAAAACGTATTAGTACCTAATAACTTCTCAATCTCTTAAAGTAAGTTGTAATTTTAGTCATAAAGTAAACGTTTTAGTAGCTAACATACTTCTCGATCCCTCTAAGTAAGTTATAGTTTTAGAAATAAAGTTAACATAATCATCAGTACAACTTTATTTAGTAAATGAATATAACCTAATGGAGTATAGTCATTTTGTTGCTTCAATGATTGAAATTGTAACTTATTATAAATAATGTTAGAGGTATATTACAATAATAAAAAATATTTTTTTTTATTTGAATTGGAAGGGGGATACCCAATTGTTCACGTACAGGGGCTAGCTACTATAGATTATATTGCGCCACAAGGGGTGCCCAACAACATCATCTAATAGAAGGTTACAAATTGCAACTGGCGAGATTGTGAGCATGTGTATACCTCTCAGATAGATTCTGGAAAGACCTGCGAGGCCATCGTCAACTAAGTTCTGCTCTCGTGGTACTGCTATCAGCACCCAACACTGAATATAACACAGTTCGTGCTTATAAACAAAAACAAAACCGCAAACCGCACTGCGCTTAGGAGCGCAAAGGACCAGGTGCCATGGGATCAATCGGACCCGGCCGCTTATCCAATTCCTCCATTGTTTATCAGGAGGATCAGCCAAATTGACAAAAACTCTTGCAACATCCGGTGGGTCACCCAACAAGGCAAAGTCTTGTCCAGCTAAAAAGCTCTCTAGGTTTTTTTTTTTTTTACTAAAGGATAATAATGAATTTGAAAAAATAATTTTATATTACTGATAATCATTTGCTTAATTAGCTTTCAAGGGCTCATAATTAACAAGGATTTAGAATATAATATAATACTGCATGAGTAATAATTATGTCATATCATATGTTAATTAAATCCACGTACGAATTATAAGATGAATGGACCGACACAAGCATACGTTGTTGCTGCTGTTTTGGATGGTTATGGGAACAAGATGGATTGATTGGCCTCAAAAATGGTGTTCAAAAGATTAAAATATTAATTTTTTTAAAACATCAAAAGTTTAATATTTACCAATAACTTTCAATCTAACTTATTATAGAGAGTTTTTTTTTTTTAGTGCAGTTGTGGTTTACTTATTGAAGTTGAACTTCCTAATACAATTTATAACTATTGTGTAGTGATTTGTGGTCTATATTAGTGAGATTTTTGTGTAAAATTTGTTTATCTCGTGTGATGATTTATATATAACAATGGGGTGTTCCTAGTAGAGTAGAGTTTACATGGTTTTTATGATGATTGTCTATATTAGTCGAGTTTTTAATTTCAGTGCAATTTACATCTCTCTTGTGTGGTGATTTGAGTGCGATTTAACCCTATTATGTGATGGTTTGGTCATGGAAGAAACGTGTTTTCCTATATATATAACAGTTTACCAAATTTATGTATGGGGAGTGAAATATTTAATTTAATTTACACATACACTCGATTTGTGGTTGATGATGCATATAATCGGGCAGTCTAGCTAGGTAATCAGACCGGTTATTCACCGGGCACTTCACGGACATTCACCTTAGAAACCAGGAATTGAAGATAGATTGCCCCTCTGATCTGCTCAACTCAGATGCATTATATTAATTGTCTAATTATATCAGATCTGAGTCACCTTTTAATTTTTTCCTTGGACTAGAGGCTTAGAGCACCTCTCTGACCAGCCACCCTGCATCCACCGGGTGGAGGACATGCATGCATTTTGACAAACTCAACTATACCCATATACACTTCCTGATCAGATCAGAGATCGAAACTCCAATCATGTCTCATTCACTTTAATTTTCCCTTTGAACTACACACTGCAAGGCCTGCATCTATCATGTTGAAGACATGCCGGATCTGCGACATGTGTTCCCTGATTCATCTATATATATATATATTATAAGACACATTTATTACTAGATAAGATTCTTTAATTTTGACAAACTCAACTATCTGATGATCTAGAGATACTCGATTATCTATATACATTTTTCAAATCATACTCCAACCTGCATATATACACGGATATTAAACACATCCTATCCTATCATTACTTCTGAATTTCAATTCCTTGTGACCCAAAAAAGAATGGATTGAGTGGACAAAAAATCACACTTTTTTAATCCAGATTTAATTTGGAGGGGGGTTAAATATATAAGATCAGAAAATTAAAGAAAACACTAAGTGTAGCAACAGTACAGTGAGGGCATGATATCGATATGATCCTGCATGCGGGGGAGGATTGGCAGTACAGAGAGATGATATGACCAGCGCTGAGATTACGTCCATGCACTACTTTAATGTCGAAATATCTAAGCCATATATATATATATATAAATATAATGATAGATAATATAGGCTAATATATTATATATATAGCATGCAGTGCGGTCAAATTGAGAAGAACAAGAAAAAGCTGGGCGGGTGGGAATTATTTGGTTGCCTGTGGCGGTGGACCAACCACTGCTTTGGCTCATTCAATTCAAATTGAAATGAATATATGCCATATCTTTTGTGTCTGCACTGTATGTATGTCTTCTGTTATTGCTTCGATCTCACCCCTTAGCTTTATACTGTAAAATGTTGCAAATAGGCTAGACTATCCAGTCTATATATAGGGTCTAATTTTATTATTGTTTCAGGAATAGGGAAATTATGTTCTTCGTGCCTCACTCAATATAATCACTAAGTGAATATATGATTGTTAGGACTTAGGAATGTCACAAAATTGGGAAGAAAGAGAGGGGTAAAAATGGGAAGGAAAAGAGATAATTTCGGAAGAGATTATTATATTTAAATATTGTCTCTATATGGCACCTGACATGGATTACATGGGCACGTGACGCATGTTGTTTACGTCTCACAAAAGATGTGTACAGGGTATGGGACACACTTACCCTGCTTAATTTAAAATAAAAAGAGTTTTGAGGCGGTTATTTTAATTTGCTATTGTTAATGACAATTGGGGTCATTTTTATTATAAAATAATTGATAGGGTGAAGTTTAAGAGTGTTAATTAGGAGTATGACCCACAAAAATGGAATAAAAAGGGAGAATGATTAGAGAGAAATTAAGAGAGGAGATTGTTATATGGTGATATGAGGATATAGACATGTCTCTTGTATTAGGATGATGACTTCCACAATACACAGTTTGCGCTTTGTGCTTTTTTAAAACAACAGGAGGGCAGTTCTTATTTTGGACAACAATCTCACAACTCTTTACGTACAGATTGATAGATATCACTCTATCTTCTTTCTTTTTTTTTGAGAATTCACTCTATCTTCTCAAATCCCTTTAAATTTTGTCAAGTATGAACAACCCTTTTCTTCTTTCAAAAAAAAAAAAAAAAAAACAACCCTCTTCTAAGTAATTATTTTTCTATATGCACCGACTCCAAAACGAAAAACACTAATAATAATCACATAAATCGAGACCTTAACTTCACCATAAAAATATGTTCATTATTATTTAAAACAAAAAATATTAATCTCAATTATAATACTACTTCCATTTCTATAGAACTCAATTTGCATGCATGGAATTGTATCATATTGTATATACAGTTACGAAGATTTTTGATTGTATGTACAAAGTCATACGTACTAGACAAACGGGAATCAATAATAATAAAATAAAAAAGATGCTTTAATGCTGTAATAAAATAAAAAAAGATGATGTATAACATCATCATCATCATCATTATTATTATTATTATTATAAATAATTAAAAGAACTAACAAAACCAATATTTCAAAATTAATACTTAGGCCTTTCATGCGTGATAGAAACCAATTGCTATCTGATTAATTATGTATCACGTCATTTTTTTTAAATAATTAAAAGAACTAACAAAACCAATATTTCAAAATTAATACGTAGGCCTTTCATGCATGATAGAGTTTTTTGATTCTTTATTTAAGCTTGGCGAGATTTTGTTTTACGCATAAGGTAATGGTTGTTGGAAGATTATATAGAAAATGATTTTTTTTTCCTTAAATTATATGTTTATACAATATTTTTCTTTTGAAATATTTATGTATTCATATTAACTTTTCAATTATTTTAAACATGGTAATTTTTCTTCCTTTCCATTAAATAGAAATTTTTACCATTTTACCATTAATAATAATGGAAAAAAAACAGACACAATTTGCAAACTACTATCTGTTACTAGAATTAACTTTAAATTATAATTATAATATTTTCAAATAAATGGTGTATTTTTTCTCATTTATTCTTTTTTTTTTCAAAGTATAATTATAATATATTTTTTTTATTCTGATTTCCACATATAAGTAGTAATTTGTTGAAGAAGAAAATTAAATGAAATATATGTTTTGTCCATATTTTTAAGAGTAAAAATGTCAGCTTTACAGAAAATGTGGGAGAATTGTTACCTTAAAATAATTGAGTGGCTAATGTAGATACCTAAATAATTTAATGGAAAAAAAGTTATAAGCTTATAATCTAAGAGAGAAACACTGTCATTTTCCTGAAGATTATATACAGAGTATATAACTCATATCATAATCCTTAGTTATATTCTTTCTTTTTTCTTTTTTCTTTTTCCCTTGAATATATAATAAATAAATTAGTCTCTTAACAACCCTTGTTCTTTCATTCAACAACAACAAAAAGAAAAAAAATATAATTATGATGAGTTGGAAAAAAAGGTTGATACAGGCATAATAATGCATGTTTTGCTATTGGTTAACTCGAGGTGAAAATTAAAAGGCGAAATCAATAAAAGATTATATCATTTTTCTTGAATTGTCATGACAACTTTAACTCTGATATGTTATCACATCATCTAGATTATTCCTTAATCGATGAAGACGGAACTCTCTTTAATTCTTCTTAAGGACGAAAGTGAAGCTTTCCTCTTCTTTTTATGACAAAAGTGCATATATATGAAAGGTCTTTACCTAAATTAAAATAAAGATACATACTTTGTGTTTTAAGTTTTAACTACAAAGTCTAATAATTTACGGTAAAAAACAATAATAAAAAAAACACAACATGCTCCGTCTACAAATGAAATGATTGACATTTTCTGTATAAACAAATTGAACACCATAATATCTATTATTGCATGCACGTATATATATCTATCTGCAACCCAACATTAATCTAGGCTATATAGTTGTCATACACTTAGTACAATGCAAAATGACAATTTCCCCTCATATTCTATTATATTATTTGTCTAATTTATTATAAAGTAAAACATGTAAGACATGTATGCCCTAGGAGCCAACATTTATTGTTTATTGGGCATTAATTTCTTATTAAATAAATATAATAAATAATTGTTTTATTTATTTTATTAAGGCTTATTTAATATTTGTTTTTATTCCATACAATCTTCTTAATTCTTCATTCTTAAGTGTTAAAGAATATGAGTGACGAAGAATTAATAAATGAAGTATTATAAAAATGTTCCTAGTCATAGGAATTCTAATTGGGCATTAGAATTTCAATAAGACTAGCACATTGTCCTTCTTATGGTGAGTCTCATGCCATTCTGTATGAGATACAGAGAGTGGACATGTGGATGATTATTAGAGAACAAGTCATTGAACATTGACTGACTACAACGTACCGCATGGTGTTTACCTACGTGTCATCGGTATGTTGTATGTTACAAGTATGCAATAATCCTTTGACTTGAGACGACATGGTTGTCCCGTACATATGATGGACTAGTTTTTGCTAGTATGTGTCTTTTGTTCCTTATGGGATTATAAGTGTACTTGGTGGCCTAGTTCAGTATTGTACGGAGACATGTGTGTGTTCAATAGAGGATCCACCACCTTGAAGTAACAAGGATGTTCCAGTCTATTCAATAATCATAAAACGAGAATCTCTGGCCAGAGTGTAATGAAGTTGGACTTCAGGTTAAGAATATTGAATAGACATATTGACCGGGTTTATGGGTTTGGCTAAGTTTGACCATGACCTTTACCTGGTTCGGAACAAGTGTTGTGTGGAAAGAATGTTGCATGATATTTGTAACGGAAAGGTTCATTATAATATATTAATATATATTCATTGTCAACTAGGTAGTCATGACATACTGCTAGGTGTCACTCATGACTTACGAATTATTATTTAATAATGAGTTATTAAATATTACTCGTTGCTAGTTTGACTATGAACCTAGAAAGTCACACCTTAATGGTTTGTGGTAATGCTGAGAACTTTAAAAGAAATCGATAAAGAGTTATCGATATTGAATTAATACATTAATAATTGATTAATGGACTAATTCAATACTGGGTAGTTTTGGGCTTTTAAAGACTAGCACCTTTGGGCCCAAACCAGGCTATATATATATAGTCTTGCCCTATTTCTTAAGGGAGATTGAAAAACAGAGATTAAGTCAGGAAAATAATTTTTACGTAGAAATCTCTGGGAGTTCTCACGTGCTCGACCGGTGGACGGTTTTGATTCTGACAAAGCACGCTTCAAGGTAAACTTTTCTAACTCCCTCGTTTACATAGAATCATAGAAAATGCAATTTGATGCTTCCACTGCGCAAGTATGATTTTCTAACAAAACATATATGTCATCCAAATGATACTTGATGAGAGAAACTCTCAGTCACTACTTGAGAATATATACTGAGTAAACATCGCTCATGTATAATAATTCGTAAATCACATAAAAAGATAAATTGTACTAAAAAGATCATGTGCAACAGGGCTTGACAAAGAGGGTAGTACAACGGCCTATGACCTTGAAATTTTTTTGGACAATACAATTAGTGTAAGATTATTATTTGTTTCGTATAATATATATTACATATATTAAATAAGTATTATGTGTTGCAAGTTTAATTAAGTCAAGCAGTGGTTTAATAAAACTAGATAACTAAGTTGTTTTGTTTATATATATACCAAATATCTGTCTATAATTATGACACTTGAACTTTTTATGTTTTATTGGCGCCGTCCCACTAACTCGTATACAAAAAAACAATACACCATCAACTATGGAGAAAAGCTCCCAACAATTTCAATGCTCTTTAAGCAACTTAACATTATAGTAGATAAATATAATAACTATGTATAGCTAGAGGTACGCTTGACCTTTTAATTCCGCTATAAGATTAGGCTATTAAGCTTGTGTTTACATAGATTTTATAAGGTTATATTTATATCTAATAATTAGGTTATTAAATTATATAAAAGAAGTCTAAATAAATTGTCAAACTTCTTTTTTTTACCCATTATTATATTATTACCTAGCCAGTAATATATAAGAGATTAAATGCTATATGCAACATGCCGCATCTGGTTTAATTTGTTGCAGGTATTGAATAGAGCTACTCAACTCTGAATCTTTGATCTGTATTTATCTCAAGTCTCAACTACTTCTTAAAGAAAGATAAAGCACTTGAGCTCCATCTTCATCATCTTGGTTACTTCTTCTTAGACAAAGACTAAACATTCAATTCTTCCTATCGAATTTTTTCTTTAATTTAACAATCTCGAGATCATAATCCTTTGTTTTATTCTTTAATTTCTTTTTTATTTTTTCGTGAATATATAATAAATAAATTAGTCTCTTAACAACCCTTGTTCTTTCCTTCAACAACAAAAAAAAAAAAAAAAAAATGTTCTGGTTATGATGAGTTGGAGAAAAGGTTGATACAGTTCTGCATAATAATGCATGTCTTGTTATTGGTTAACTGGAAGTGAAAATTAAAAAGCGAAATCAATGAAAGATTGTACTGTTCCCCTTGGATTGTCGTGACAACTTAACTCTGTTATCACATCATCTAGCTAGGGTATTCCCTAACCGGTGAAGACAAAACTCTCTTTATATTCTTCTTAAGGACGAAAATGATGAAGCTTTCATCTTCTTTTTTAGGACAAACGTGTAGATGAAAAGTCGTTACCTAAATTCAAATAAAGATATATACATTGTGTTTTAACTACCAAGTCTAATAATTCACGGTAGAACACCCTAATAAAAAATTGAATATGTTCCGTCTATAAATGAAATGACCCCACTTAAAGTTTTCGGTATAAACTAACGAACACCATAGTATCTTCTATTGCATGCACGTATTCCTAAATTATAAGGCTGCAAACCAACATTAATCTGCTAGGCTATATAGTTGTCATACACTTAGTACAATGCAAAATGACAATTTCCCCGCATATATATTATATTATTTCTCTAATTTATTATAAATTAAAACATGATAATGCGGCATGCATCTAAATGATACCTAATCCTATCTCCATATTTTTGAACATTTATTAATTAATTCCCTCTTTCGGATCATAATATGTTTTCAAAACATTGTTTACTCGGGCAGTCCGGAGAAATTCTCGGTAGAGTGTATACTAAGTAAATATAGCTCATGTTTATATAATAGTTCGTAAATCACACAAAAAAAAATAAATTATTGTACTAAAAAGATCATGTGCGACAAGGCTCAACGAAGAGGGCAGAACCTTGAATTTTTTGGACAATACAATTAGTGTAAGATTATTAATTGTTTCATATAAAATATATTACATATATTAATTAAGTATTATGTGTTGCAAGTTTAATTAAGTCAATCAGTGGTTTGATCAAACTAGATAACTAAGTTTGTTTTGTTTATATATACTAAATATATGTCTATAATGATGACATTGAATTTTTTATGGTTTACTGCCCCGCTCTCCCACGGCTCCTATACAATACACCATCAACTATGGAGAAAAGCTCCCAACAATTCCAATGTTCTTTAAGCAATTAACACAATAATGAATAAATATAATAACTATGTATAGCTAGAGGTACGCTTGACCTTTTAATTCCGCTATAAGGTTAAATTATTGTGCATGTGTTTACATACATGTTATAAGGTTATATTTATATCTAATAATTAGGTCAATAAATTATATAAAAGAAGTTTAAATAAATTGTCAAACTGTACAAAAAAAAAACAAAACAAAACAAAACAAAACAAAAAACAAAACAAAAACAAAAAAAAAAACAAAAACAAAAACAAAAAAAAAAAAAAANAAAAAAAAAAAAAAACACAAACAAACAAACCTATACTGACCCATTATATTATTACTTGTAACAAGAAATTAAATGCTATGCAACATGCCACATCTAATTTAATTTGTTGCAGGCATTGGACAAGAGCTACTCAACTCTGATCTGTCTTTATCTCAACTACTTTCTAAAGAAAGATAAAGCACTCTTGAGATCGTCTTCATCTTGGTTACTTCTTCTCAGACAAAGACTAAACGTTCTTCCATCAAATTTTGTCTGACCATAAAAAGGAATTGTAATTGTCTAAATTTAAAAACCAACAAGGACACTTTGCATGTCTTCAACAATGATGTCTAACAGCTAGCTCACCACAGACAACTAGCTAGAGAAAATAATTAAAACAATTAGCTAACTTCATCTACAAATATATACCATGCATTTAACTACCTGATAAATGATAGTTAAGGTGATACTGCATCATTTTTAGAATGGTAATTAAATGAAGTATAAATAAATAGAGATTATTCATTGTATGTTAATTAAATATTCTCTTATGACTATCAAATTAGTCAATGAATAAGTGTTTTGATGATTGTGTATATCTTGAGAACAAAATATCATTTCCCTAAAGATTATAATATAACAATCTCCAGATCATAATCATATTCTTAGTTTTATTCTTTCTTTATTCCTGAATATATAATAAGTAAATTAGTCTCTTAATAACCCTTGTTCTTCCCTTCAACCAAAAAAAACTTCGTTATAATGAGTCTGATAAAAGGTTGATGCGCTTCTGCATAATAATGCATGTCTTGCCATTGGTTAACTAGAGGTGAAAATTAAAAAGTAAAATAAAAAAAAAATTATCCTGTTTTTCTTGGATTGTCATGACGACTACTTAACACTGTCCTTAACTGATGAAGACGAAACACTCTTTATATTCTTCTAATTACACTGTCCTTAACTGATGAAGACGAAACACTCTTTATATTCTTCTAATTTTTTTTTTGAATACTACTAACTCTATTACAATGCAGTATCTCCTAATTTTTATATTCTTCTAATTTTTTTTTTGAATACTACTAACTCTATTACAATGCAGTATCTCCTATTGAAGCACAAGAGTCAGTGTTGCCTCCACTGAGACTCGAACCCACCACCTCCCATATAAAGGGAAGGGTTTGATGCTACTGGACCACAAGAATGAAAATAAAGCTTTCATCCTCTTTTTCAGGACAACAATGCATATGAAAGGTCTTTAACTAAATTCAAATAAAGATACATACTTTGTGTTTTAACTATAAAATCTAATAATTCACCGTAGAAAACAGAACATGCTCTATCTACAAATGAAACATAATGACCCAAAATCCCCAATTAACCCCCCCTCCCCTTTTTTTTTTTTTTAATATATAAACGAACACCATAGTATCTACTATTGTATGCACGTATTCCTAAATTATAAGGCTGCAACCCAACATTAATTTAGACTATATAGTTGTCATACACTTAGTAATTAAGCTTTGATTTTTTTCTGATGAGAGAAACTCTCTGTCACTATTTGAGAGTATATACTAAATAAATATCACTCATGTATAATAAATTATACTATTCATAAATCAAACGGAGAGATAAATTGTACTAAGAAGATCATGTGTACTATGACATGGCTCGACCAAGAGGGCAGTGACCTGTGACCCTGAAAACTTTTTTGGACAATGCAATTAATGTAAGATTATTATTTGTTTCGTATATATAATATAAATTACATATATTAATTAAGTATTATGTGCTACAAGTTTAATTAACTCAATTAGTGGTTTGATCAAACTCGCTAGATAACTAAGTTTGTTTTGTTTATATATACCAAATATCTGTCTATAATGATGACACGTGAGTTTTTTTTTTTTTAAGTTTTACTACCGCCCTCCCACTGCTCATATACAAAAAAAAAAAAATTAAAAAAAATACCATTAATTATGGAGAAAAGCTCGATCTATCCAGTTTTAATGTTCTTTAAGAACCTTAACACAATAATTAAATATAATAACTATGTATAGTTAGAGGGATTCCGCTATGAGGCTAGACTACTACGCTTGTGATGTTTACATACCTGTTATAAGGTTATATTTATATTTAATAATTGGGCCATTAAATTACATAAAAAAAAAAGCCAAACACCATCCAAATGGAATAACATATGGAAACTGAAAATTCCAAACAAAATCAAGACGTTCATCTGGTTAGTTAGGCATGAGAAAATCCTTACCAACCAGAATAGAAGAAGACGAGGTATTACGGAGGATGATAGTTGCTGGTTCTGCCAGAATGTAGTTGAAGATATATATAATATTAATTATTATTTGTTGTAATTATGTGCTACAAGTTTAATTAACTCAATTAGTGGTTTGATCAAACTCGCTAGATAACTAAGTTTGTTTTGTTTATATATACCAAATATCTGTCTATAATGATGACACGTGAGTTTTTTTTTTTTTAAGTTTTACTACCGCCCTCCCACTGCTCATATACAAAAAAAAAAAAATTAAAAAAATACCATTAATTATGGAGAAAAGCTCGATCTATCCAGTTTTAATGTTCTTTAAGAACCTTAACACAATAATTAAATATAATAACTATGTATAGTTAGAGGGATTCCGCTATGAGGCTAGACTACTACGCTTGTGATGTTTACATACCTGTTATAAGTTATATTTATATTTAATAATTGGGCCATTAAATTACATAAAAAAAAAAGCCAAACACCATCGAACACCATAGTATTACTATTGTATGCACGTATTCCTAAATTATAAGGCTGCAACCCAACATTAATTTAGACTATATAGTTGTCATACACTTAGTAATTAAGCTTTGATTTTTTTCTGATGAGAGAAACTCTCTGTCACTATTTGAGAGTATATACTAAATAATATCACTCATGTATAATAAATTATACTATTCATAAATCAAACGGAGAGATAAATTGTACTAAGAAGATCATGTGTACTATGACATGGCTCGACCAAAGAGGGCAGTGACCTGTGACCCTGAAAACTTTTTTGGACAATGCAATTAATGTAAGATTATTATTTGTTTCGTATATATATATAATTACATATATTAAATTAAGTATTATGTGCTACAAGTTTAATTAACTCAATTAGTGGTTTGATCAAACTCGCTAGATAACTAAGTTTGTTTTGTTTATATATACCAAATATCTGTCTATAATGATGACACGTGAGTTTTTTTTTTTTTAAGTTTTACTACCGCCCTCCCACTGCTCATATACAAAAAAAAAAAAATTAAAAAAATACCATTAATTATGGAGAAAAGCTCGATCTATCCAGTTTTAATGTTCTTTAAGAACCTTAACACAATAATTAAATAAATAACTATGTATAGTTAGAGGGATTCCGCTATGAGGCTAGACTACTACGCTTGTGATGTTTACATACCTGTTATAAGTTATATTTATATTTAATAATTGGGCCATTAAATTACATAAAAAAAAAAGCCAAACACCATCCAAATGGAATAACATATGGAAACTGAAAATTCCAAACAAAATCAAGACGTTCATCTGGTTAGTTAGGCATGAGAAAATCCTTACCAACCAGAATAGAAGAAGACGAGGTATTACGGAGGATGATAGTTGCTGGTTCTGCCAGAATGTAGTTGAAGATAGAACCCAAGCCACCTTCCATACCTCTATTTTGAAGAGTTCCTTCTTACACGCTATCAAAATGTTATGCACCGCTGTGGTTGATCTAGTGCTCTTGTTCATAAACTCTACAACCTCTTTCGAGTCACTTTCAAAAATGACGTTTCTACAACCCTGCTGAACTGCAAGTTGTATTCCCCTTAGTAGAGCCCATGCCTCGGCCTGGAAAGGTGAACAAAACCCAATGTTATTCACAAATCCTCCTTTCCATTCTCCTTTCTTGTTTCTTAAGATTCCTCCACACCCTGCTCTATTGGTTATCAGATTCACAGATCCATCAACGTTCATTTTCATAAAATCTCCTTGTGGTCTGACCCAACAAAGCTTCTTCCAGCCTTGTGTATTTTCGAAAGTCGATCGAAATTCAGACATTTTAAATGCATTATTGACCTCAGTCCATTGCGCTGAAACCCAACTTACTCTAGCCTGAATGGGTGTAATTTTGCTGTTGAAGATGGCCTCGTTGCGCCATTTCCAGATCCACCACAACGTGATGGCAAATAGGGCTTTGTCGTTGCTAGGGGAATTTCCTGCGTTCTTGAGTGCCAAGCCTTTGTCTAGCCATACCATTAGAGGGCTGTTTAGGTGCCTCATATGGTGATTAGGCATTAATGCAGACCAAGTTTCCGCTGCTAGAGGGCATTTACGCAGGACATGATCCGTATCTTCAACTACATTCTGGCAGAACCAGCAACTATCATCCTCCGTAATACCTCGTCTTCTTCTATTCTGGTTGGTAAGGATTTTCTCATGCCTAACTAACCAGATGAACGTCTTGATTTTGTTTGGAATTTTCAGTTTCCATATGTTATTCCATTTGGATGGTGTTTGGCTTTTTTTTTTATGTNACATAAAAAAAAAAGCCAAACACCATCCAAATGGAATAACATATGGAAACTGAAAATTCCAAACAAAATCAAGACGTTCATCTGGTTAGTTAGGCATGAGAAAATCCTTACCAACCAGAATAGAAGAAGACGAGGTATTACGGAGGATGATAGTTGCTGGTTCTGCCAGAATGTAGTTGAAGATACGGATCATGTCCTGCGTAAATGCCCTCTAGCAGCGGAAACTTGGTCTGCATTAATGCCTAATCACCATATGAGGCACCTAAACAGCCCTCTAATGGTATGGCTAGACAAAGGCTTGGCACTCAAGAACGCAGGAAATTCCCCTAGCAACGACAAAGCCCTATTTGCCATCACGTTGTGGTGGATCTGGAAATGGCGCAACGAGGCCATCTTCAACAGCAAAATTACACCCATTCAGGCTAGAGTAAGTTGGGTTTCAGCGCAATGGACTGAGGTCAATAATGCATTTAAAATGTCTGAATTTCGATCGACTTTCGAAAATACACAAGGCTGGAAGAAGCTTTGTTGGGTCAGACCACAAGGAGATTTTATGAAAATGAACGTTGATGGATCTGTGAATCTGATAACCAATAGAGCAGGGTGTGGAGGAATCTTAAGAAACAAGAAAGGAGAATGGAAAGGAGGATTTGTGAATAACATTGGGTTTTGTTCACCTTTCCAGGCCGAGGCATGGGCTCTACTAAGGGGAATACAACTTGCAGTTCAGCAGGGTTGTAGAAACGTCATTTTTGAAAGTGACTCGAAAGAGGTTGTAGAGTTTATGAACAAGAGCACTAGATCAACCACAGCGGTGCATAACATTTTGATAGCGTGTAAGAAGGAACTCTTCAAAATAGAGGTATGGAAGGTGGCTTGGGTTCCCAAATGGAATAACATATGGAAACTGAAAATTCCAAACAAAATCAAGACGTTCATCTGGTTAGTTAGGCATGAGAAAATCCTTACCAACCAGAATAGAAGAAGACGAGGTATTACGGAGGATGATAGTTGCTGGTTCTGCCAGAATGTAGTTGAAGATACGGATCATGTCCTGCGTAAATGCCCTCTAGCAGCGGAAACTTGGTCTGCATTAATGCCTAATCACCATATGAGGCACCTAAACAGCCCTCTAATGGTATGGCTAGACAAAGGCTTGGCACTCAAGAACGCAGGAAATTCCCCTAGCAACGACAAAGCCCTATTTGCCATCACGTTGTGGTGGATCTGGAAATGGCGCAACGAGGCCATCTTCAACAGCAAAATTACACCCATTCAGGCTAGAGTAAGTTGGGTTTCAGCGCAATGGACTGAGGTCAATAATGCATTTAAAATGTCTGAATTTCGATCGACTTTCGAAAATACACAAGGCTGGAAGAAGCTTTGTTGGGTCAGACCACAAGGAGATTTTATGAAAATGAACGTTGATGGATCTGTGAATCTGATAACCAATAGAGCAGGGTGTGGAGGAATCTTAAGAAACAAGAAAGGAGAATGGAAAGGAGGATTTGTGAATAACATTGGGTTTTGTTCACCTTTCCAGGCCGAGGCATGGGCTCTACTAAGGGGAATACAACTTGCAGTTCAGCAGGGTTGTAGAAACGTCATTTTTGAAAGTGACTCGAAAGAGGTTGTAGAGTTTATGAACAAGAGCACTAGATCAACCACAGCGGTGCATAACATTTTGATAGCGTGTAAGAAGGAACTCTTCAAAATAGAGGTATGGAAGGTGGCTTGGGTTCCTCGTGAACAAAACGGTACTGCTGATAGGCTAGCTGCATTGGCTAATACGCTCAACAGAGGCTTACACATCCTAGACGAACCTCCTCATGAGATTAGTGGTATATTGGAGGATGAGGCCGCCGGCCTCCCTTGTTGGCGCTTCTTTACTATTAGTAGCTAGGATGTATTGATGCTGTATTGAACTCTTACGGGTATCCCCCTTCCTGATTAATATAAAAAAAAATTACATAAAAAAAGAAGTCTAAATTAAATAAATTGTCAAGCTATTAAAAAAAAACTATTGACCCATTATATTATTACCTGTAACAAGAAATTAAATGTTATGACACATGTCACATCTGGTTTAATTTGTTGCAGACATTGGACAGAATTACTCAACTCTGAATCTCTGATCTCTCTTTATATCTTAACTACTTTCTAAAGAATGATAAAGCCACTTAAGCTCTATCTTCATCTTAGTTACTTCTTCTTAAACAAAGACTAAACATTCTTCCATCAAGTTTTTGTCTGGCCATAACAATGGATTGTAATTGTTTAAATTTATTAAACAACCAACAACGGCAACAAGTACACTTGTAGTCTTGAATAATGATGTCTAACAGCTATCTCACCATAGACAACTACAGCAAATAATTAAAACAATTAGCTACCGGCCTCCATCGACAAATATATACCATTTAACTAGCTGATAAATGATATATAGTTAAGGTGATACTGCATCATTTTTAGAATGTAATTAAATGAAGTATAAATAAATAGAGATTATTCAATTCATTGTATGTTAAATATTCTCTTATGACTATCAAATTAGTCGATAAATAAGTGTTTTGATGATTGTGTATCATAACTTTTAGAGTGTAAATGAAGTGAATATACTTTTTCTTTTAAAGATCAATGCGTTTTTTTAAGAAGAAGAACAGACTGCATTTCATAACTTAATAGGCCTCAGCCATGATTACATCTGATATAAAAGAAGGGGGAAGAATCCCACTCCAAGCAATCAGCATTGAGCACGACATCGTGAATCAACAAGTGGGCAATTGAGTTCGCAGATCGTTTAACAAACATAAAACTAATTTTAAGGAAAATAAGGAAAATACTAGTTAATTCACGGATATCTTCAAGAACAAGGTCAAAGTATGAATTGCAATTATGGCTCATTAAGCCTACAAATAAAATGATTGATGTTTTCTGTATAAATAAACAACCATAATATCTACTATTGCATGCACGTATTCCTAAACTATAAGGCTGCAACCCAACATTAATCTAGGCTATTTAGTTGTCATACACTTAGTACAATGCAAAATAACAATTTCCCTGCATATCTATTATTTGTCTAATTTATTATAAATTAAAACATATGATAATGCGGCATCTAAATGATAACTAATCCTATCTCCATATTCTTGAACATTTCTTGATTAATTCCCTCTTTCGAATTCTAATGAGATGTTTGGTAAATAGCCGTTAGCTGATATCTATAATTGATTGAGTTAGTGAGTTTGACTAGTTAATAATATTAGCTAATGGTGGAGAGATGTTTGGTAAATTAACTAGCTGGTAGCTAATTACATGCAAAGTGATTTTTTAAAAAAATTATCGAAAAAAACTGTTTTGAGCAACTTTTTGAATTTTAATGTTTTGAAGTAATATGTTGTTACAAAAAACCTAATTAATCAAATACTTATATTGACTATTTAACCAAGTCAAACAGTTAATTGTGATTAAATAAATTAAAATTAACTGACAAACAAATTATATTATCAAATATGGCCAATATGTTTTTAGAATGTTTACTCCGGCCAACCATGTTTTTGAAAGTCTAAAATTAAATAATGTAACAAGTAGATTTGCTTAGAGTAATGCTGGGAGATGTTTTTTTTTTTTTTTTTTAAATGAGTTTCATTTAATTGGTTATGTACATACGTAGGATTTCTTTCATGTAGGATGGAACCCCTTTTTTTATTGAGATAATATCAAAAAAGCTTTAAATTTTTATTTTTTCTTTGATAAGAGAAACTTTCAGTCACTACTATTTGAGAGTATATACTAATTAAGTAAATATCGCTCATGTATAATAAATAATTCGTAAATTACATGGAAAGATAAATTGTACTAAGAAGATCATATGCGACAGGGCTCGACCAAGAGGGTAGTGGCCTGTGACCTTGAAATTTTTTTTGGACAATGCAGTTAGTGTTAGATTATTATTTGTTTCGTAAAATATATATTACATATATTAATTAAATATTATGTGCTGTAAGTTTAATTAAGTCAATTAGTGGTTTGATCAAACTAGATAACTAAGTTTGTTTTCTTTATATATACTAAATATCTATCTATAATGATGACACATGAGTTTTTTTTATGTTTTACTAATGCCCTCCCACGGCTCCTATACAAAAAAACAATATACCATCAACTATGGAGAAAAGCTCTCAATAGTTTCGATGTTCTTTAAGCAATTTAACACAATAATTAAATATAATAACTATGTATAGTTAGAGGGATTTCGCTATAAGGTTAGATTACAGAGGTTGTGTTTACATACATGTTAAAAGGTTATATTTATATATATATATATATCTAATAATTAGGTCATTAAATTATATACAAGAAGTCTAAATAAATTGTCAAAATATATATATATATATAAAAACAAAACGTATATTGACCCATTATATTATTACCTATAACAAGAAATTAAATGATATGCATGCAACATGTCACATTTGATTTAATTTGTGGCAGGTATTGGATAGAGTTACTCAACTCTGAATCTCTGATTTGTCTTTATCTCAACTACTTCTTAAAGAAAGATAAAAGCACTCTTGTGCTCTGCCTTCATCTTGATTACTTTTTCTTAGACAAAGACTAAACATTTTTCCATCAAGTTTTTTTTACCATAAAAATTAATTGTAATTGTCTACTTTATTAAACAACCAACAAGGGCACTACTTTGTCTTCAACAATGATGTCTAACAGCTAGCTGATCACCATAGACAACTAGAGCAAATAATTAAAACAATTAGCTAACTCCACCTACAAATATATACCATACATTTAACTAGCTGATAAAGGATAGTTTAGGTGATACTGCATCATTTTTAGAATGTAATTAAATGAAGTATAAATAAATAGAGATTATTCATTGTATATTAAATATTCTCTTATGACTATCAAATTAGTCGATAAATAAGTGTTTTGATGATTGTGTATCATAATTTTTAGAGTGTAAACGAAGTGAATATAGATTTAAATTAAAAAAAAAAATTGTTCACCCTGCGTTAAATGCCTTTTTTAATTTGTCAACGATTTGGATTCCTCATCAGCCACCAAAGACTATTTGGAGGCTTTTGCATGATTGATTGTTTGGGGAATCCTTGGAGTGGCCCGGACTGAATAGTGTTTGAACCTGTGATCTTCCATTTGGGAGAATCACACCTATGCCGCTTCACCACAGTGATTATTTGATTGTTTTTTATTGGAGTTACTTCCCCTTCCTTGATTTTAAAAAAAAAGAAAAATGAAACAAGAAGTCTTGATAGTGATAGTCGAGTAGCGGTAAAGCATGATTCTCATTCCACAAGAGTCTTCAATAATTGCGATGATTGTGTTGTGTATCATCATTAGTGTAAATGAAGCTTTGTTGACTATTAAACTAGTCAATAAACAATAATTGCGATGATTAATGTGTATTATCATTTGTAGAGTGTAATTGCATGCTCATCATATGCTAAGTATTCTCTTTTGACTATTAACCCCGTCTATAAACAATAATTGAGATGATTTTCTATCATTATTTTCAGAGTGTAAATGAGGTGAATATAAATAAAAAGATATTCTTCATTATAAGTTAACTGTATTATTCCCTTTCGAGTATTAAATTAGTTGAAAAGCAAACAATAATTATAAGAATAAAATATATATTACCATTTTTAGATTGTAAACGAAGCGAATATAAATAAAAGTAACCATCCAGGTTTGTTTAAACTATACTCATTACATTAACTTATATATGAAGATTGGTCTTTTATCTTATCTCTCAATTATAGTACGTTTTGTGTGTAGACATGGAGATTGATAGGTGGACACATGCATACTAGAGACGAATAGACAGATTTGTTTGTTGTTAATGTTCATGTCATACATATGACAAATATAATGTTGTTTAATTACGTAATTAGCTAACACTGAAGTGGTTTCTTAAATTCCACAAAATGATGATTATAGACACTAATGCAGTGATTATGATTTGTAGTCTAATTTGCTAAGGATTTAAGGCTTATGTGTGGGTGATAGTGACATTTTATCTCTTGTTATGGACACAGCCCCTTTGAATAAGTTTCATAATCCATATCTATCGTTAAGGGTGTGAATTCGATTAATCAAACTGTTTTAATAATCGAAATTTTTAAAGATTTAACCGTTAATTGAATCGAAGTTTGTATTACTACTAAATTAACATAATCAAAGTTTTTTTTTAATTAATCGGTTGGTTAATCGATTAACTAAAAAGAATTTAGTTAAATTTTTAAATCTTTAAAATAATACCTATAATAATAAATCCAATTACTTCAATAGTTATAATAATAAATTCATAACTTCAATTCAAAATTCAAAGTCCAAACATCCATAGTCCATAGGGATTTCATTTTAATTTTAGGAATTTTACATTATTTATTTATTTATTTATGTAAAATTTTGGTTAACCGAAAGTTTCTAACCGAATTAACTATTAACTAAAATTTTGCAAAACCTCTAGCCATTAACCTAACTGAAATATTTTGGTTAAAAGACGATTAATTGAACTTTCACGAAAGTTTGCACACCCCGACCTATCTATCGTGAGGGGTAATGATTTGCTATTAATAATCCATATAAAAATTTCTCACCCTTTATTATGTATATTAATTTGTTTATTTCGCTACGAGTTTTATTATTGTCAAAACATTCTCGGTCAAATTCGTTGCACAAGGTCTTCTTAGTAAGGTGTACATTTCTTGTGTGATTTGCATTTTGTAAGGTATGACACATGAGTAGGTTTACTTAGTGCACAACCTCATATAGTGACTATGGATTTCCCTCGTTACACAAAAAAAAAAAAATACTCACCTTTTAATATATATAGTGATATATAAGACTTGGCATTAATACACAACTAATTATTTTTTCTATTTTCATCTTGTACAATATGTGTCTCAATTGGTCTATATATAGGTCCCTATAAATGCTTATATATATACTACTAACAACAAAGCCAAATCCTTAGTAGAATTCGAACTTGTACAATGGGGCTACTAATAGCTTATTATAAGAAGATAGCTCGTATGTACAGCTCAACTGGTCACATGGGTAAAGTTTGAGAACAAAGACCAAAGTAGTGTAGGAACAACTTCTCAAAATGAGAGGCTTCTTGTGGACACTAAGCAAAGGTCATCAGTAAAGGTTTAGCCTTTGCAACATCATTTAATTACTCCGGATCATTGTTACTTTGTGCCTATTGAGAGCTATCTAATCTCCTCAGTTGAGACTTGATAGTAATAAGTAATAAGTAATAATTAACGAATTTCAGTTGATAAATAGTTCCAAAAAAAAAAAAAAGAATTTTGATGGGCCAAAATATAAATAAAATATTATTGGGCTCATCATTATAGGCTATAGTGGACCTACCCATTGTCCATCACATTGGGCTTTTGCTTCTGAGATCCACTACAAGGAGCTCATTTCAAATGGCCCAATGTGTAATCCATCAGTTGTTATACCATGGACCATGGTCTATCCTGCGATGTGGACCCCGTCCTAAACGACATTAAATTGTGTATTTTTAATATTGGAATTGTGAAATTTCAGAATGTAAATTGTGTTTCTAGTGCAAAACACTTAACAGTTGTACTAAATTTTTAAAAGATTAAATTGTGTATTTTTAGTATTGGAATTGACTGCTTTCAAAAATAAAGTATTGGAATTGACTGCAATATTTGAAAGGAACTTGTGAATATAAAACAACGTAATCAATTACATATTTGTTAACATTATGTGTTCGTAGTATACAAATTGTGAATTTTTAAAAGGTAAAGTGTGAACATTTAGTATGTAAATTGTGTACGGGTCCACTTTGGTCCACAAAATAATTTGTTGTAATCCATCAATTGTTATACCATGGACCAGGGTCCATCTTACATTGTGGACTCTAGTTCAAAAATTAGGTGTATGCAATTGACATATTTTGTATCTGCAATTAATAGTTTGTATATATTTTTTTTGGGTGTAACCCAGGGTCGCCACCGTCGGACACAATGGCTAACCCCTCACTGGATTGTAGGCACCTCTATTGCGTGGGACAGCTGGCCTAGAGATTTATAAATTGAAGACATGTAACATGTTAATTGAATACACGCAATATGTTAGATACATATAAATAATATGTTAACCGCAAACACATAATACGTTTTTAAAATATTATGTATTTGCATTTAACATATTATGTGTATGCAGTTATTTATAGACACATAAATTGTTAATTGCATGTACAAAATGTCAAAGATAGACATATAATCTAAATGTTATTTGGACAAAGAGTTAATACCTTCAATGGTCTTCTGAGTATTAGAATGTACCAGATGTGGTCCCTCAAGTTTAAAATGACCTACAAGAGTCCTCCAAGTTTTAAAAAATAACCACCCATAGTCTTCTTAAAATAATTCTAAGTTTAAAATGACCCCGAAACGTCCTAAAAGGACCACGGGTGATTAATTTTTAAAACTCGAAAATTATTTTAAATTCGAGGGACCACATCTAATAAAACTCTAATACTCGAAGGACCCTTGGAGGAATTAACTCTTTGGACATAGATCCATAATACAAAATAAATCTTGATCTGCGATATAATTTACCTTAATCCATGCCATAAGTATTAAAACATCTTTTCACATTTCCAAAAAAAAAAAAACAAAACAAAAAACCAAAAACAAAAAACAAAAACAAAGAAAAAAACAAACAAAGAAACAAAACATACAAAATTTAACCCAGTGGGGTAGCTCAAGTGGCAAGTGAGCTCTCTTTGTGGGGAGGAATTTCGGGTGAACCCGAGTTCAATACCCACAAGAGACGATTCCCTTTGGGCTTGCCCTATAGGTTATTTCATTCAAAACAACATTGTTTTGAGCGAAATAATCCTAAATTATACAAACTTTAGATATTTTTTAGGTTAATATTTAATATTTTAGTATTAACTATTAAAGTATTATATAATTTATAATTATTAGTCTTTAAAAAATTAAAAATACTTAAACAAATTTTTAAAAAAATAAAAAATAAAATAAAAAAATACACGGGCACCTAGGCGCCGATTAATCCCCGGCTAGGCGTCCTAGGCGCTCCCCAAGCGCCTAGCGATTTTTTCAACCATGAATTTTACAAAAAAAAAAAAAAAAAACATACAAAATTTCCTTAATCAATTTACTTGTAAATAAAAATATTTGCGTGTCCCCCAAACGAGAATGGTTGTTGTTCAACCTAGTTAGGCTTTTTTCCCCTTCATTCCACTCATATATATACAGATGCAAGTTCAAGTGAGAACACTTCAAGTAAGAAATGCATATTAATCTCATCTATTTATATGAATTGATAATGACAAAAAAATGTAAATATTAATTTCATAAATATTATAATCTTTAAAAAATTTTAATATTTATGAAATTATATTCACCCATCAAACTCAAATAGATGGATATACACATACTTTACATGAAACATTGTTCTTATATAGTTCTCGATTAAATCGTTATAAATAATCTTGTAGTTTGATGACATCAATATTACTTTGAGAATGGTGTCATGGTCAAGTAGACATAATTGTTGAACAAAAACTTTAATAAATTAGTATCAAGCAGTTTTAAAATTAATTATACTAGGTATTATTTAACACAAAATTCTACATTTTATATTAAAAAATGGTTGAGAGTGCAAATTCATACTACAATCACATTCAATAGCTTCTTGAAACCAACAATTTCCAATAATCATATACCTCAGGAGTCTATATATACATAGGGTCTAATTTTATCATAAAAGTTGTTCAGGAATAGGGAAATTATGTTCTTCATGCCTCACTCAATCACTAAGTGAATATATGATTGTTAGGGATCGGATGCCACAAAATGAGGGAGAAAGAATGGGAAAAAAGGAGAGAATAAGGGTTAGGGGTAAAATATGGGAAGGTCGGAAAAAGAGATAATCTCTGAAGAGATTATTATATTTAAAGATTGTCTGTGCATGGCACGTGGACAACATACATCGATTACGTGGCGCATATATTGTTCACGCATCACAAAAGATGTGTAGAGGGTGGGGGGCACACTTACCCTATGCTTTATTTAAAATAAAAGGAGCTTTGATGTTGTTATTTTAATTTGCTATTGTTTTGACCTCAACGGTAATGACCGCTAGGATCGTTTTCATTATAAAATAATTGATATGATGATGTTTAAGAGTGTATTGTTAAGGAGTATGAGTCACAAAATGGGAATAAAAAGGGAGAAGGATTAGAATTGAAATCAGATAAATTAAGAGAGGAGATTATTATATGGTGATAGGGAGGATATGTACTCACAAAATGGGGAGATAAGAGGAGAATGATTGGTGCATGATTCCGTTAGTGTAGATATATATAGCTTATTGATGTATGTTCTCAATGACTTACTCTCGACAGTACAACTATTCATTTAGACCTTATCAAGCATTAGCAGGGCCGGCCAGGGCCATTGCACAAATTGGGGGCCCCATAGGCCATAATACATCATATGTATATATTCTATACAGCAGGTGTATAGTATATATACATATAAATTTTTTTTCAATTTTTTTTTTTTTTTACAATTGGCCCCAAATTTGTTTTTGAAAAAAATTATATACATATATAATATGATATTATTATGGGTAAATTATATAATTGGTCCATACAATAATTTGCCCATAATAATCTCATATTATATATGTATATAATTTTTTCTTAAAAACAAATTTGGGGCCAATTGTAAAAAAAAAAAAAAAAATTGAAAATTTTTTTATATGTATATATACTATACAGCAGGCAGATATATGGGGCCCCCGCAATGGCCCTGGGCAAACATGCCCAGGGTCGAGCCTGAACACGAGCTACCACCTTCCCATCTCTTGCTGGATAGAGTGGGCGCGTTCGAATAGTCAACGTATGATACGGCTTCAATATCAAAGCCCGAATTAACAACATCACCTTCAATAACATCTCCCTCTCTGCAGATGATATTTTGAGACGAGCCGAAGGGGATGCAAAAGAAGCTCAGATATTTCTATTCAATAAATTAGTATCTATCAGCTCTCAAAGTCAATTGTACTTGGTACGGAGTATTATTTAACACAAAATTCTACATTTTATATTCACAAATGGCCGAGAGTGCAAATTAAGATTACAATCACATTCAAGAGCTTCTTGAAAAAGTATAGAAACCAACAATCATAGACCTCACGAGTAGCTCAATTCGATTGATTCTCGAGTGAAAGATTACGCACAAGAATGGACACGAAAAAAGTAGAAATATTCATGTATTAAATGAGCATCTCACTCATTCTGTACAAAGAAATATATGAAATCTGACTGTAAGTGGAACAAATGGGTACACACAACAAAAAAAGGATGAAAGCCTAACAACAACAACAACGACTGATGCTGATCCAGTGCAACCTATACACCACAGGGAACCCAGAAAACATACAAAAATCGCGAAATAATGCTCTGATATATATCAACCCAAGTGCTCTACTAACTGCAGGATCATGAATGGCTGTCATCTGGCGATTTGGGCACAGGTGGGGTCCTCGTTGGTCGACCAGCTCTCTTTGATTCCACACGCCTGGATTGAACGCTCGATTTGGAGAGTTAAGTTGCCTTCTTTTTCTAGGAAGCCACAGTAGCTCCTGAATGTCTGCACACTCACATGAAGCCGGAAGCCCAGTCCAAATAAGAACTTCATTTCTAGCTTGTTCAATTCCGCAGTACTCACACCGCCTACTCTGGCATAATATGCGTTGTTGAAAAATCTGCAAAAGCACGCATATAAGCATGTCAAAGATCAAGAAAGCTTCTCCGATTGCAAGATATTTTATGCAGCAACACACAGTATATTCACAGACTCGACTATGTAAATGAAGAGGAGTTAGCTGATGTAAATCCATGGAATATCTGTGATAAGTTTCTAGGAAAAAGTGTCAAATAGACCACTGAACTTCTTGCTTTTGAGCAATTGGGTCACTGAACTTAAAAAGTGTGCAATTAAACCATCAAACAAGCAAAATTCGTGCAATTAGAACATTTTTAAAAAATTTTCCAGTAAAATTCGATTATATTACTTACATGTATGTATTAAGAGTTGCATTTTCTGCTACCATACTAGTTGGGAGTCAATATTGAAATGTTTTTAACTCAAATTGAATTTAAAAAAATTAGAAAAATGTTCTAATTGCACATATTTTACTTGTTTGATGGTTGGATTGCACACTTTTTAAGTTCAATGACTTAATTGCACAAAAGCGATAAGTTTAGTTACCTATTTGACACTTTTTCCAAGTTTCTACTCATTACATTCATCAAAATACACATTTATGGAGTAATAAATAAAAATATTTGGT
Source organism: Ipomoea triloba (assembly GCF_003576645.1). NCBI lineage: Eukaryota > Viridiplantae > Streptophyta > Magnoliopsida > Solanales > Convolvulaceae > Ipomoea > Ipomoea triloba. Next base: position 29,541,064 of record NC_044919.1, on the reverse strand, counting down.
CAAAATAACAAAGGGTATAAAAGGAAATTTTTGCATGTTCAAGTCATGTAACAGTGGGCCCAACTCCCAAGTTACTACAAGTCTACAATAGTATAGTATGTATATAAAGTGAAATTAAAGGCCTTTAATATCCTAATATTGGTAACGTTTCTGGGCCAACTATAAGTCTGCAAGTCAAAATAAAAGTTATTATACGGATGAAATGCAAAACTTACGAATCATCAATAAATTTTGCTGCCACCATCACGCTTGTAATTAATAGTCGATGAACATTAAAGGAAGTCAAACAGGCATTGGTGCACTGGATGAATTTCTCCATATATATGTGTGCGACCACGAAGCAGGAGGGGCTACAGCAGGCATATTTGAAGATGCGATCAACGTATTGTTGAATGCTCAGAGATGGGGCTCTTGAACCGTGAAATATTGTAATGGCATCTTTTACTTGTGACGTTTCCAGAAACTTTTCATTTTCCTGGACAGAACTCTCGAGAAGCATCGAGAGAATGGAAAGAACTCGGGGTTTCCCTGAGTTTCCCTTGCCAGATCCCTTGAGCCCCAGTCTCAAGTAATTTAAAGAATCTGTTTCAGACGCTAATGTTCCCATTCCAAGTGCTGCTGGAATTAAATAATATAAATCAGCATACGTAAATAAAGTTAATATTTTGTAAATACTAGATTTGACGGAAGCAGTTTTGTAAGATAAATAGGACTATAGGAGTGAATGAAAAAAGGCAATGCTACTTGTGCCAAATCTTATACCATTTGACATGGCTTAGTTTTAATCTGATCAACTAGTAGCGGGACCGGGCAATTCACGGGTACCCGCAAGGGTAACAACAACTATCACAAGCCATATTAGGTGGTAGAAGATTTGTTTGGTATAAATAGCATTTTCCTAATAAAAAGAAGGGCATATTCTCAAATAAATTTATCAAACAACCACGAAGAAATTAAGAACCACTGCAATTTTGATTGCTTCACCTTCAACCACTACTATATTTATTTCATTAAAACCTGAAGATTTTCTGAACTAAGTATAAAAAGCAAGTGAATACATCTATGCCAAAAATTTTCCATTACAAACCTCATACTTCACATTGAAACACCATTTTTTGCTCAAGTGTTCAAAGTCTTGAGATTATAATTTGTAAGTGCCCATGCATTCCCCCTGAAGAGGAACTGGAAAATGACACTCCGTAATTGACTAAAACTCGAGATTGTGTTTCTCCTCCAAATGAAATACTCATACTTTAACCGAGTGAACAGATTAGTATAGTGGGTAGCTTTGATTTCCAAGCTAAGCCAAAGGAGTTAATGAGGCCATAAAGGCATAAACCATTATTTATACTAAGGAAAACCTCTAGACTCTAGAATCTAGATCAGAGTCCCTCTAAAGAAATGCTCAGACTGGGCAGTGCTAGATCCTAAATTGTTAAAATCTGTTTAGACCTCGAGTTTATTATTAGCACTTAAGACACCATCCATACACAAATACTCTCGCAAATCCAATTGAATCACTACACTAATTCTTACTGCTCCAACGCCATTTTCATCTCCTTGCCTGGACAAGGACATCAATTGATTAAGTACTGATACAGAACTATGTTATTGTGTCAAACATATTCTTTCTTGTATGCTGAAATCTTGAAGGCCATGAACCCTAGATCTCCCCTTCTTCATTTCACAGGCTTAACACTCTTCACCAGCTCAAATGCTTAAAAGTTCCACAACTCCTCCCTGAACATAAACTAGATACTTTACATTCATAAATGAGCATTTTGCCCCAACTCCAAGAACCTCAACTTCCCATATTTACAAAACATGGCATTGCATATCAGGTAGAGAACAAATCTCACAGGAATTCCATAGATCTATCCCAGAAAAAGCTCAAAAACTAGACTTTAGCATAGAAAAAGAAAACCCAGATTGGCCTGAGCAAACAGCAATTCCACACTCAGTGTTCACATGAACATCAAGAAAAACCCACATTTACAAGGGAACGTGATGAAGAAAAGCGTTAAATAAAACAAGAAAACAATAAAGGAAAAAAAAAAAGTCAGAAGAGAATCATACACGGATGAAAAGGAGTGTTCCTTGAGAGATCTGGGCGTACAAATCTTCTACATAAGCGTCAATAATTGCAGAGGAAGAGAGAGAATGGTACCCATGTCAGGCAGGTATTCTCATTCCCTATCTCTCTCTCTCTCCTCTCCACAATTCTTGAACTTTAGGTAAAGATGGTATTCTTCTTCAATGGTAAGTACTGCTTAGTGTATCTATAATAATATCAATAAGTGGTTGTAGGGCTCTTTCTCTCTCTCTCTCTCTCTCTCTCTCTGTTACTTTCTCTACCTTCACCTCCAAATCGATTGTCTTTTTCAGGTTGCTTCACATGGAAAGCAAACGCCTTTTGTCTCTGTATATTCTGGGTATTGAGTATAAATTATGGCGTATATACAGCTGTTGTGCGTATAGACGAAATGCGGTGCCCTAAATCCACTGCGGCGAGACTACGGAAAGGGAAGCTGTCGGTGACCCCATCCCCATTAATTATCTAAACCCAATCACCATTGTCGAGAGGGGGAAACAATGGCGACTTAATTGGCGCGAGGTGGCGGTGAGTGGGCCCCACACCACATTTTTCCCTTTCCGTTTTCACCTTCCACCGACGACCCCCCCCCCCACCCCCCGACTCCGACGGAGGTGACAGAGCATGTGATATACAGGATGAATTATACTTTACTCGTAAAACACTTATTTACAGAGTTTGTTATCTAGTTGTCTATCCTACATAAAATCAATTAATGATAAGTATGTGAAAATTAATAATTTAACCGTCACAATCCCAAATCAAGCAAGGTTGAACTCAGTCAACCCGTTAGACGCCAAACACTTCAGTAGTCCTATTTTGAGGAACAAAAGAAACCCTAATTTTGTTAGGTTGGCACACAAAGCTCAACATGTTTTTCTTCATATGATAAAAAGTGAGTTATTTTTATTTACATGAAAGCTTCCCCTGTTACTCGAATGTGTCTTTTAGATGAAGATCATCTCAAATTAATAATGTTAAGAAATAGACCTTATAATTACTCAATTAAATGTGTGATTAATTTAATTAAAAATTGTAAAGTTAAAAAAATGATGTGTTTTGTCTCATAACCAAAAGTGAATACGTGGTAATATGGAAGAATTTGGTCCGGTCATATTCAACAAAGATTCCAATTCATCTTCCACACACCTAAATACCTAATTTTACTCAATAAAATAGTGGGATGAAATCATCACCCAACAACCGAACCTAGTTTATGGTGGGATGTTGACTCCATTATACAAGAAACAAACAACATAAGAGGCAAAGATGGGTCAAGAGTGGTGCCACATAGACAATGCCATTTCATTATTTTAAGCAACTACAACTATTAGCTAGCTTGTCTACTGCATTGTGACCATTATAAGCACTACTTATCTACTTTTGTGGTCCATTCTTTTGTAACTCAATACCTTTCTATGCATGTTTCATAGAATTATTGCCAACACTTATTGGCATCCTTTTGATTATGGATTGTTACATCGCAAGTGTTTGGTTCAAATTTCACCACGAGCTGTGATGGTGTTTATCTGTGCTTGAGAGAAGGATTAGACACTGATATCCCTTTTGCTGAATTTTTGTGCACTTTTTTTGTCAGTAGTTATATCATGGACTATGGTCTAAAAACGGCACCGTTTCTTTAAGTAAAAAAAGGTTGTAGTTAAAACTTAACGGAGCTCCGTAAATGAAACTACAGTCTATCTCAAATGATACTAATCCACATTTATTTTTATATTATCAAATGAAATTATAATTATATCGAAATGGATATGTAGTTACGTTGAAAGGAAACTGCAGTGTATATAAACTGAAACTGAATAACAGTTTCACATATTTGTGTGTATATTGTCCAATAAAACTGTAGCTATATTGAAATGATATTGTAGTTGTGTTGAAAGGAAATTGTCCTGTATATAAAATGAAACTGAATAACAATTTCGCATATTTGAGTGTATAATGTTAAATGAAACTGTAGTTATATTGAAATTGTTGAAAAGAAACTGCAGTGTATATAAAATAAAACTGAATAATAGTTTCACATATTTGAGTGTATAATGTCGAATAAACTATAGTTATATCGAAATAAAAATGTAGTTGTGTTGAAAGAAAACTACAATATATATAAAATGAAACTAAATATATTACATAAATAGAGCTATTTTACATATAACGGTGTGGACCAGTGCCTTTTTTTCATTAAAAGAAATGGTCCACAGTATAATTTGCGATTTTTGGTAGGACGTTGAATTGATGAATATTTTTTGAATTAGTTAATTGTAACTAGTGATTGTGTCGTGATAGTATGGTCCAAATCCACATTGTCGACATGAATGTTGATAGTGTTGTGCCAGCCCAACCCACATGTTTATATCGTGGCAAACTATGCTATGCATATTCATAATTTTAAAATTTTATATTCACAATTTTAAATCACAATATACAAAATTATATTGTTCAATATTCACAATATTTAAACTTTATATTTACTTTTTTGTTATACAGATTCAAAAATTGTGTTATATTGTTGAACATAGAGTTATGATGTTGTTGAACATAGAGTTATAAAATTGTGAACATGAAGTTATTAAATTGTGAACATTAAATAAGGTGGACCCGAGTCCACGGCATAACAACCCGTTATTTGCCAACTCATCACAATTCACAACCCATTTTAGGGTGTGTTTGGTTCGCACATGGGAATCGGAATCAGAATGGGTATCAAATACTTGGTAAGGGTAATGGATTCTGGTGAAAGTATTTAGCATGTTTGGTAGTTGGGTGGAATGAGAATGATTATTAATAATTGGAGAAGAAATGAGGAAGGAAATGAAACCTTTATTTAATAAGGGTATGGATTTTCTTATTAATGGGGTATTCCAAACCCATAGTAGTATTCTCAAAACCTATCAACCAAACACTATCAATCACTTTCATACTCATTCCTTATGCCTAAACCCACCAACCAAATACACCCTTAATTTATTAAATCATTTGGGCCAATCCAAGTATCACAACCCAACTTATGTTTATGGTTATTTAGCCCAATCTATATATTATAACATGTGGGCATAACAAAGGCAAATTATGCTATGGACTCGGGTCCTCCAAATCCATGTTTACAATTTTAAAACTCTATGTTCACAATTTTAGAGGTCTATGTTCACAATTTTAAAACTCTATATTCACAATTTTAGATCTCAATATACAAAATTGCATTACTCTATATTCACAATTTTGTTATACTATTGAATATAGAGTTCTGAAATTGTAAACATAGAGTTCTGTAATTGTGAATATAGAGTTCAAAAATTATGAATATATAGTTCAAAAAATTGTGAACATAGAGTTCAAAAATGATGAACATAAAATTCTAAAATTGTGAACATAGAGTTCTAAAATTGTGATCATGGACGTAGGTCCACCTTGCTAGGTAAAATCGAGCCCATGGCATAACAACCGGCATAACAAATTTATATGAACTTAACCTACATTATCGTCACTTTTTTTTTTTGGTGCATCGGCAGCAGGAGTAAGGTCTTGCTTACGAAATTTTCCGAGTCATGGCTCCACATGCATCTACATTAAGCAGATTTCTAATGTCCTCCAAGGGATCCTTCAGGATCGTGGTCCCTCGTTTCCTGTTTTGGCCTAGGTTAACCAACCAGCCAGCACATTTGTTGCATTCGTTGAGAACATGCGTGAATCTAACCCTTCCCAATTGCTTGACCAACCTTTTGCATTCCCTAAATAACGACTCCTCCCCTCCCACATCCTTCGAGTCAATAGTCATTCCCACAATGACAACTTTCAAGTCAATTTCAATGATGACTTTGAGGAGACGAAGTCCCTCTTGAAGACCTCACAGCTCTGCTCTACAGCTTGTAGTAAGCTTGATTTTGATCACAAAACCAACCACCCAGCACCCATGATGATTTCTAACGAGACCCCGCGCTAGCCAAACTCAAATTTACTTTTATGGCACCATTCTTGTTCCCCTCATGCAAGATCCATCCCACCCAACGAGATTTGCAACCCTCAAGAATTTCTCTTTTTTCCAGAAGAAAAGATCAAGTATCACTAATTATAACTATTAACAAGCATTCTACTTTAAAATAAATTGTATTCAATAATATGCCTCAAATTTTCAAGATATAAATATCTCTCATAGTTATAATTAAGATAGTGTATTCAATACAATAACTTAGACTAGTCATCATCACTTTATTACCCTCATCAATTCCCTTGGTCAATACCAACTATAATAATCCAACCGTCCACACTCCACATTCATAACTCATCCTCAACCACACTAATTAACACCATTAATAATTCATATTATACACTTAATTTGCTATAATATTCATCAAAAGTAATATTAATTCCACAACTACCTAAACCAGATTTAAAAAGGTAGACACTCAACTATATTTGCAAAAACACAAGGCACCATTATCCCATTTTATGATATGTGTAACATCATAATGTTGGCTTTGTCCTTGTCAATTGTTCATAACCACCACACTCCAACATGGCATAGTCACACTCAATCAGAGTGCTCGCACTAACAATGTGTTCTCATGCTCAACACCTTGCACCTCCTGTGCAATTGCAACCATACTTCTTCTAAAACAACTTGACAGTTACTTCCTCGCATTGATCTCACTTAGCATGAGCATAAATATTTACTCGATCATAAACTAACTTAATACGCCATCAACCATTTATAATCTCTATTTTTTATTATTATTATTTTTTTTGTACTGATGGAAAAAAAATGCTATTTGTTGTTTTTTTTTTAAAGGCTTCAAGATTCTCATTTTTAATTGGAAAAGAATAGTTTAAGGTTTGACTAGGTCATGCTCTGATGCTCATCTTCTTATGGGCTATAGCACTCGAACGTTGGTACCAAATGCCAAGAAGCAAAAACACCCACTTATTTAAATGCTAAACTAGCCGTTATGAACTCCACTTTATCTCCTTCTTGCTTCTGCTTGGACCCCTCCTCTCTCTCTCTCTCTCTCTCCCTTAACTCTTCTTTTCACTTTCTCTTTCCAAACTCAGAAAAGCTATAATGGCAATCTCAGTGGAATCATCTTCACCATCCCGGTCTCTCGTTAAGGTGATTCCTGGAAGAATTTTCACTGAATTAAGAATCTCTTTCGTATTTTCCTTTCTTTTTGAATGTAAAATGGAGCTTAAATTTAAAGTTCAATTTACAGGGATCGTCATCATCATCATCACCCAGACCTATGGGTCCTTCTCCAGCACCGAGCCCATCCTCAGACGAACATTTCTGGAGCACTCTTCGCAGCCGGGTCGATGTTCTTCTCGAAAACCGCAAATCCCTCGATCAAGTTCGTAGCTTTTCTGGTTTTTCTCTCGAGCTGGTATTTGTTCTTGCTTGACGATAAAAGTTTGCCATTTTTCTGTTTTAATGTGTAGACTGGTGGAGCTGAGGAGAGAACGAAAAGAATGAAGGAGGATACTATGCTTCTTCTGAGAGGATTTGACTCTGTCTCTTCCACTCTGTCTCAGCTCTCAAGCAATCTGGAAACTGCCCTTCAGGTAATCTTGGTTATTATGCTGCTATAGGCCCTATTTGATAAAGGGCTGTTAGCCTATTAGCTCTTTAGTTGATTGGGTTAATTGGAGGATATAACTAGTTCATAACATCAGTTGATCAGTTGATTGTAGAAATGTATTTGATAAATTAGTTGTTAGCTTATAGCTGTCGTGTGTTGATTGGGTTGTGTATTGTGTTGTTAGGGGGCAAGAGATCTTGCGAAACCGCCCACATTGACAGAAATACTTCACAGCAATCTGGAGAATGCTAGAAGTGGAGAAAACAACCCAGAAGCAGACAACAGGGGATTAAAGAGGAAGTATGAATCCAAAGAATGTTCAGATGATCCAATTCAAGATGAGTCTAGGGATGAAAATGTGCAGGGAAAGAAGGGATTGGGGAAGCTCAAGATAGCCAAAAATGTTGGTACCATTTTTCCCTGTCTTTATGCTTGTAAGATCAAATTCATTGTTGTAGTTGTAGCTCACGGGCTTGCTTGATCTGTGTGCATGAAGATTGCGGTTTCCATGGCGACAAAAGCAGCTGCATTTGCCAGGGAATTGAAGTCATTAAAATCAGATCTGACCTTCGTACAGGAGCGGTGCTCTCTGTTGGAGGAGGAAAACAGGAGGCTCCGTGATGGGTTCCCCAAAGGTGTGGTTCCACCTGAAGAAGATGATCTGGTATGCTTCTTGAAACCTTGCTCTGCCTTTTGGTCATACTATTGATTTGGTAACACAAGTTAGACTCTCAATGAAATTGACTTATTGGGTTTGGTTTGAACTAACTAGAGCAACCTAGAATCGTTTAGCTCGTTATGGTCCTTTGTGCAAACTAAACTCAGGTTTATCCATTGCATACCTTTGGAGTAGTAGTTAACTCCAAACTAGAAGTCAGAAATGGATTATTTACCTTCTTGATTTGAGCTAATCAGCTACATGAGCAACTTAGGATGATTTGATTCATTGTAACCATGTTGACTAGGACCACAAAGCAAGGTTTATCCAACTTATTGCCACTTTGCTTCGTCTTTTGCTCAAATTGTTGATTGGTAACACACAAATTACAAGTTTAATTCTAGCTAAAATAGCTTATTGACTTTCTTGGTTTGAGTTGACTAGCTATGAATAACTTAGACTGGTAGGTTATTTGAGTAGTGATTGCGGTTTCCTCATTATTAAAAAAAATCAATTAAATATGGTCTGGCGGGTGACTAATGAAGTGTGTGCAGGTGAGGCTTCAACTGGAGGCACTTCTGGCGGAGAAATCGAGGCTGGCGAATGAAAATGCAAACCTGAGCAGGGAGAACCAGTGTCTTCGGCAGCTAGTGGAGTATCACCAGTTTGCTTCGCAGGATCTGTCTGCATCCTATGAGAATTTGCTGAAAAGTGTGGGTACGAGCCTGGATTTTACACCAGATGAGGAGCATGGAGAGTTGGAAGCATCTCCTGGAGATATATTAGGGCTTTTCAAATCCCTGGACCAGTGCTACGATGATGAAGACTGTGAAAAACAAGAATGATCCAAGCACACTCCACCATGAAGAATAAACAACACCCTTTTTGTATAGAATAGAAATTAATATTGGCCATGTTTTTTCCATTCAAAAAGAGTAATTAAGTTCCTATTTTGGTAACTTTTCAACTTTCAATTATCTTCTACTCCAATCAAGTCAAACCAAACAATGCACCAAGCATCATCACTATATATATATATGATTAGGTTCAAATATGGATGTTATTCCAATCAAACCAAACCAAACAATGCACCAACATCACTATATATATGATCAGGTTCAAATAGGGATGCTAAACGTATCCCAAAATTGATGGGCTGACCGATGAGATCCAAAAGTTATAAGGATTAGGATCAGCAAAAAAATTAGCCCGATAATAAATCGAGCTAATAGAGCCAGCTCGATCAAGCTATTGGGCTGACCTGTTATTATGATTAAAAAAAAAAAACTAAATTAATAAAATTCTCACCCTACTACGTCTATTTTGATTTATAATTTATAATGCAAAAAGATAAACTCAACTCATTCAAATATTTTTCAAATACATCCCAAAATCGAGCAAACCGACCCAATTGACATACATAAATTCAAATGAAAATCATACTTCCTGTGAGAACATGTGAACTAATATGGTTCGTCATCAAGGATGATCAAGGCTGGAAAATAAAGAAACATTTGAAACAAAATATCAAGCAATTTCCCTTATTTTTTAGCCATTGATCATTCTAAATGGACACATCAAATTAGTCTGCAAATTCTCACGAGAAAATAAGTTCTCATTTAAACTTAGACATAATTTTCCATAATTTTTTTTCCAAGTAGAGACTATTATAAAGCAAGTGTACTACTTAGTTCTTACATAAAAACACAGTTGACAGTTCATATAAAAACAAGCATAGCATGAGTTTTATTCAAATACTTAATTGTAGTCTGCATTTCCTAGTGTGGATTTATTCATTTCACAAACTTGGTAAACCAGTTCAACATGTCTTGATAGGCTTCTTCAGCACTCTGCACAGCCTTCCCATCTTCAACACTGTACCTAACACTCCACCCGTGGCACACACCCGGAAAGATTTTCACAAAGGATTCCACCTGTTTTGATGAACAAAACAGCTTAGAATGACATGCGTTTCTTGTAAATAAGAATCAAAAGCCAGAAGTAATCAGTTCAAAGCGTTGCCTTTCATAGTTTCAAGTACCTCGGGTTTTGATGAAAGGATCTCTTCAAATTGTTTAACAAGCTCTGGTGGAGACATTTTATCAATTTCAGCCCCCAGAATAGCAATGGGTGCATTTACCTCTGGAAATAAGTTTTCGTTACAAGGAGTGAATCCATAGCTCAATGCAAATATCAATGGATCATAGCTCAATGCAAATATCAATGGATCATAGCTCAGGACTGTGATTCATACCCTTAATGTCATCCACATTTACAAATGATGGGTGCAATAGAACTCCAGCTTGAATATAACCAGACTGTGCCAGTTGCACAACCACCTTAGCTGCAAAGAAATTCGGGTGTCAGAGTTGCATACAATCTGAAACGAGAGACCACTTCTGAATTCCGATACCCTCCCTAACAGAGATGTCCACTCACCACCCCAACAGTACCCTGCAGCGCCTATCGAGGAGATTCCTTTACTCTTTAGAGCCGCAATTACAGATTTCGCATCTTCAAATCCCTTGTCCTGGACAAACAATTATACACTATAGTTCTAGCCCCATCATGATATCAGTAAGAACATGTATGCAAGCACACAAAGAGATCAATAAACAATGGGAATATTATTGCATTGCAGGAGCCTTAAGGAGTATCTATAGCAATATTGTTGCATTGCAGGATGGCACAACTAGGTTCATTTAGTAAAAGCCATAAAACATACTGTTCCATGCCCTTGAATCCAGTCTCCAATAGGCTTGCTGTCAGGAACATAGGGATCTCCATATAAGAAATCAGGAACCACAACATAGTATCCACTAGCTGCAACTTTGTCAGCTATCTTCCTTCATATTACAGAGTAACATTAGGAGTTGAGAATTAGTCTGATGAAAACCAAACAGTGAAGCAGTACCACGAGGAGAAGCTGTCATCTTAAAAATGGAAGGGAACAGCGAGCAAATAAATTATAACAGTAAACCAGAAAACCAGATAACAATGCCTTCTCTGCAAAAGGTGCTACTAACTACTTGGTTTAGGAATGAGAAAGCTACATTCAGAGTAGTAATCTGCAGATATGCACAACATAAGAGCTGCAGGTTGAGGAGAAATGAAGGTACCTGAGATTTGGAGATTCATAACCTGCAAAACAAGGGTAAATGGAAAGGAAAGTGAATGGGAGTTCAACAACAAAGGTCTAATTGTTCTCGAACTTGCAAACCAATTGAAAAAGAAGGAAAATGAAGAATATTGCTTAATTGTTGTCAATTTTACTTGAAAAAGAGCAAATCAACAAACCTAAATTGACATAAAGTATTTGTGTTTGAGAAATTCCTACCAAAAATATCGGAGACGAGAAGGATAGCAAGGTTGGAATTGGCAGCTCCGGTGACATATGACTTGAGGCCGCCCAGCTCCACCACCGACCCAACTCCGGCGCTTGGATTCAAAGTGGGTGGGTTCTCGCAGCACTGCGGCCCGGACATCTTCTTGATGAATGGAGATTTTGATCTTCTTCGCAGATAGATTGAAGAATGAGTGGGTAGCTGCGGGTTTTAAATGCGTTGTAGGAGCGACGAGTAGGTATTGTTTAGCGCTACTCTTATTTATATACGTCCTTTTCACCCAAGAGTGTCTAAAAATGATCGAAAATTCATACTCTCACTTTATTTTTTAATTAGACCGATACGAATATGGATTAATTTGAATATATCATAGATTTAAAATACACATAATTCTCCCCTTCTGGCCCTCTCCACGCCTCCCTAGTCCTTCCCACGCCTCCCTACTCCCTTCTCCTTTATTTCCATCCACAAATATACAGTCAAAAGATTTGACAATTGGCTCACTTCCATGCACAAAATTAAGAAGGTTGTACCAAAAGGTTTGATTTTTGTCAATAATTTCCTGTCGAATTTATTGTATAAGTATTTTTTAGGGTGGTTTATTGCTATGCATCAAGTAGACTTTATTCAATGTATATTATGGGTTACGATTGATATTGTCTTTTAAAAATATTACGAGTTGATTGTCAAAAAAAAAATATTACGAGTTTTATTATTGTTAATATTGGGTGTAAGTCATTAAAAGAGTTAAATTCAGTAATTGGTGGATAGGTAGGTTATTGGACGGAGGCTCATAAAAGACCAAGTTAAGTCCAACACTTAGCCTCTTGAAAATGTGATGAGTTATAGTTTTTAGTGTAGTGATATAGATTTGATCCTAGTAGTCAACGTACTCTTTACTATCTTATAAAGTGTTCTCAATTTTCATATAAATCGGACTTGTTGTTAATACAATTTGTCTCTCTTTTATAATTTATACTAGTATGTTTTTAATTAAACAATTATTTTAATAATCACAATTGTTATTTATAAATCTTCTCGATTTAAATAAATAATTTATACACAATATCAGTAAATTATGTAATAATAATAATTTCACCATCACGTAGATATCAAAGATTTATACTTTTCCTTAATGCTCTCACACAGACATCACTGCTGGCGTCAGATAGAATTCGACAAAACAATTTGCATATGTTCTTACGTGGGTATTATACAAGCACACATTGTACAGTTCTTATATCGTGGACCGCGGTCCACAATGCATTGTGGACCGTGGTCCCAAAACGACGTCGTTTCAGTAAGTGAGAGACGGGACCCGTAATTGACACTACAGTTCATCTCAAAAGATACTTCCTTACATTTGTTTTGATATTATCGAATGAAACTGTAGTTATATCGAAATGTAACTGTAGTAGTGTTGAAATGTAACTGCAGTGTATATGAACTAATACTGAATAACAGTTTCACATTTGTGTTTTATATTATCGAATGAAACTGTAGTTATATCGAAATGTAACTGTAGTTGCGTTGAAATGTAACTGCAGTGTATATGAACTGATACTGAATAACAGTTTCACATTTTGTGTTTTTATATTATCGAATGAAACTGTAGTTATATCAAAATGTAACTGTAGTTGTGTTGAAATGTAACTGCACTTGTATTGAAATGTAACTGCAGTGTATATGAACTGAAAGTGAGTGGCGCGAATTCATCCGTCTGTTTTCATTAATCAAAACGACGTCGTTTTGATGCGCGGTCCACAATGCATTGTGGACAACGGTCCACGATATAATTTGCGCACATTGTAAAGTAACAAACATAATGACAGTCAAATGTAGTGACAAAAATTTCAAGAAAAGCTGTTTAAAAAAAAATTAAAAATAAAGAATTGATTTAACAAATGAATAAATCGGACAGGACAAGATGTCATTCCTCAAACAACATTAGATCCAATGTCCATGTTACTACACGCATGGGAACTTCTCTTGGTGGCTACAAGATAATTGCTCTCCTCCTCATCCATTGCGGCAGCAGATGATCAAAGCTGGAAAATAAAGAAAAAATTGAAACAAAAATATACAGACAATTTCCCTTATTTTTTAGCCATTGATCATTCTAAATGGACACATCAAATTAGTCTGCAAATTCTCACGAGAAAGTGAGTTCTCATTTAAACTTGACACAATTTTCCATAATTTTTTTCTTAAGTATAGACTATTATAAAGCAAGTGTACTACTTGGTTCTTACATAAAAACACAGTTCATATAAAACCAACATAGCATGAGTTCTATTCAAATACTTAATTGTAGTCTGCATTTCCTAGTGTGGATTTATTCATTTCACAAACTTGGTAAACCAGTTCAACATGTCTTGATAGGCTTCTTCAGCACTCTGCACAGCCTTCCCATCTTCAACACTGTACCTAACACTCCACCCGTGGCACACGCCCGGAAAGATTTTCACAAAGGATTCCACCTGTTTTGATGAACAAAACAGATTAGAATGACATGTGTTGTAAATAAGAATCAAAAGCCAGAAGTAATCAGTTCAAAGCGTTGCCTTTCATAGTTTCATGTACCTTGGGTTTTGATGAAAGGATCTCTTCAAATTGTTTAATTAGCTCTGGTGGATACATTTTATCAATTTCAGCCCCCAGAATAGCAATGGGTGCATTTACCTCTGGAAATAAGTTTTCATTACAAGGAGTGAATCCATAGCTCATTAGCTCAATGCAAATATCAATGAACCCATAGCTCAGGACCGTGATTCATACCCTTAATGTCGTCCACATTTACAAACGATGGGTGCAATAGAACTGCAGCTTGAATATACCCAGACCATGCCAGTTGCACAACCACCTTACCTGCAAAGAAATCGGGTGTCAGAGTTACATACAATCTGAAACGAGAGACCACTTCTGAGTTCTGAATTCCGATACCCTCCCTAACAGAGATGTTCACTCACCACCCCAACAGTACCCTGCAGCGCCTATCGAAGAGATTCCTTTACTCTTTAGAGCCGCAATTATAGATTTCGCATCTTCAAATCCCTTGTCCTGGACAAACAATTACACACTATAGTTCTAGCCCCATCATGATATCAGTAAGAACACGTATGCAAGCACACAAAGAGATCATAAAGAATGGGAATATTATTGCATTGGAGGATGACACAAGTAGGTTCATTTAGTAAAAGCCAGAAAACATACTGTTCCATGCGCTTGAATCCAGTCTCCAAAAGGCTTGCTGTCAGGAACATAGGGATCTCCATACAAGAAATCAGGAACCACAACATAGTATCCACTAGCTGCAACTTTGTCAGCTATCTTCCTTCATATTACAGACTAACATTAGGAGTTGAGAATTAGTCTGATGAAAACCAAACAGTGAAGCCGTACAAGCTGTCATCTTAAATATGGAAGGGAACAACAAGCAAAGAAATTATAATAGAAAACCAGATAATAATGCCTTGTCTGCAAAAGGAGCTACATGGCACTGCTAACTACTTGGTTTAGGAATGAGAAAGCTACATTTCAGAGTAGTAATCTGCAGATATGCACAACATAAGAGCTGCAGGTTGAGGAGAAATGAGGGTACCTGAGATTTGGAGATTCATAACCTGCAAAACAAGGGTAAAGGGAAAGGAAAGTGAATGGGAGTTCAACAACAAAGGTCTAATTGTTCTCGAACTTGCAAACCGATTGAAAAAGAAGGAAAATGAAGAATCTTGCTTAATTGCTGTCAATTTTACTTGAAAAAAATGCAAATCAACAAACCTAAATTGACATAAAGTATTTGTGTTTGAAAAATTCCTACCAAAAACGTCGGAGACGAGAAGGATAGCGAGGTTGGAATTGGCAGAGCCGGTGACATAAGACTTGAGGCCGCCAAGCTCCACCACCGACCCAACTCCGGTGCTTGGACTCAAAGTGGGTGGGTTCTGGCAGCACTGTGGCCCGGACATCTTCTTGATGAATAGAGATTTTGATCTTCTTCCCAGAGAGATTGAAGAGTGAGTGGGTAGCTGCAGGTTTTGAACTCTTATATATATACGTCCTTCTCAACCAACTGTCCAACTGGTTAATAAAATTGACTGTGCATTCTCATTCTTTTTAACATCTTAAACGAAATGAAATCCAAATTCTATGAAAAATAAATTATCAGCAAAATAGATTTCATTATTTAGTTGGTGAAAAAAAATTACTGAAAAATTCATTGTTTGATTGAGTTTGTAATGATAAGAAATTATGAATATAAAGATCATTATGTCCCTAAAAAGATAAATGAATAAATAGGTGTCTATGTAATTAAGAAACATTTATAAGGGTAAAATTATCCAAGCATGTTATTTTTTCTTCTCAAGTCTTGTGCAAAACAAAATCTCACCTCTTTGCAAGGAATTCATTGTCCTCAACTTTAAGGAATTCATTTTCCAATGAAAATGTTTTCCATCCAACCAAACAACATATAACAACATTTCCCTCCCCTTTTTAAGAAAACATTTTCCATGTCCAACCAAACACCCCCTAAGGAGGTGTTTGGTTTGATAGAAAATGTTTTCCTTGAATCTGAGGAATAAATCTTTGATATCTCTGTGACAGTGAAATTATTAGTACATAATTTACTGAAATTGCCTATAAGTTATTCACTTAAATCGATAAGGTTTAAAAATAACAATGAAAATATTGTGATTATCAAAATAATTGTTTCATTAAATAGCATAGTATATAAATTATAAATAAAAGAGAGATAAATTATACGGAATATTAAAAATATTATGTACAACTGAACAAGTTCAATCTATACGAAAAGTGAGAACACTCTATAAGATAGGCTGAACAAAGAGTATGTTTACTGCTAAGATCAAATGTTTATTACTACACTAAAAACTATAGCTCACAGTAAATGTGCAATTTTATTTTTTTTATATTGCCATCACATTTTCGTGAGGTCTCTCGTCATGGCTATCCCTCAGCCTATAACTCATGAAGTGCAAGTAATTCTCCGGCAGTCTCACGAAATTCGACGCCGGAACTCGTGCCACGGCGGCCATATGAATCAGCTTTCCAACCTTCCGAAGAAAATAAATGCAAGATTTACTAATAGATCTTAGTCCTAGAATTACTATTCTTCATTTCTGGGCTGAAAAGTAGCACTAATGGCGAGTTTTCCATATAATCCAGTTATCTTGTACCTTTGGTCTTTCCACGATTGCATCAATTGACAAAAAAGATCAACCCAAAGTTATACTTTTCCTTATAATACTTTCACGCAAACATCACTGCTGGCGTCAGATAGAGTCCGACAAAACAACTTGCATATGTTCTTACGTGGGTATTATACAAGCACACATTGTACACATTGTAAAGTAACAAACAGAATGACAGTCAAATGTAGTGACAAAAATTTCAAGAAAAACTATCTAAAAAAAAACTAAAAATACAGAATGACAGTCAAATGTAGTGACAAAAATTTCAAGAAAAACTATTTTAAAAAAATTAAAAATAAAGAATTGATTTGACTGATGAATAAAGCAGACGGGACAAGATGTCATTCCTCAAACTACATCCGACCCTGTTTCCGCGTTACTACACGCCCGGGAACTTCTCTTGGTGGCAACAAGATAGTTGCTCTCCTCCTCATCCATTGCAGGAGTTGCAGAACCCTCAGCCCCAGCTTCCTTAAACACAGGATGAACATAAGCATCATGGAGATAAGCTTTCAAGTTCAGATTCGGCTCGGTTGCCCGCTCCAACGTGTCTTTCACCATTGCTTCCTGTTCATAGTTTCTAAAGATCATCACAATTGAAGCATGTGTTCTATCTCAACTAAAAGCTTAAGCTGATAGTTGGACTGCACATTTATGTTTATATATTATATGGTCAACAATCCCCCACAGCTTAACATTCAAGAATCTGAGAGCTTTAGAGCAGGCAGATTCTCAGCTGAGAGGAGAGGAGCAAGGACTAACCTGCAATGGGAACTTGACAAATGCAGACTCGAATCTCCCCTTGCAGACCTTATGAAACCAGATGGTTAAAACGGGAAGAACGAGAATCACCGGGGTTGATTGTGCAGCGTCTTTTGTGCTCATCAGTCCCATAAGTAGGAGCTGGGATATAATCAGCCCGATGGTAATACGACGATGCACATCTGGCCAAAACGCTGCACCACTTTCGTACTTCTGATCATACACATTGATGATCTTGCCACGAGAATTCAATCACTCATTAGGTTAGGCTAGATTCTTGTTAGTCTATGAAACAACGAAAAGCCGTTTTGGAAACATACCTGATGGCGGAACACCATATATGCAAAAGCGAAGAATACAATGATGAAAGGGAGGAGTATAGGCGTGACCACCGAGTATACAAGTCCTAGCAGGAAATACAGCTGTATTCGTGGCTCACAAATGGAAAACGATATCGAACCAGGGTCCATCGCCTGCTCTCTATCCCGGTCTGTCTTTACCAAGAATGTATTCTTGACATGAAACATTATCAGTGGAACCAGCCTAAGAACCTCGGCTGCAATGCCAGCCCACCCGTCAACCATTATGTAGGTGATAAAGAAGGTAGCTCTGATTGGAATTGCAACGCCAACTGTTTTCGGAATCCTGCAAGGAATCCAAGACGTTACAGAAAATATAATTCAGATAGTCTTAACAGATAGCAGCTAGTGATGTTAAGAAAAGGAGGGAGCTAGCATACTCGGTTGGTGACTGATCCAGAAACGTCTTGAGTTGCTCGAATGCTGCTCCAGCAATGATGCTTCCTAGGAAGACATTGACAAGTATAAACAAGTGATATTTTGCAGCTGATATTCTCTCCAGAGATGAAATCGACGTAAATCCTTCTATTTTGGACATGATCATAAGAATCGTAGGGAGAATTGCTAGAAAAATCTTCAGTGCAATCCCAGGAAGAAAACCTTGAACAACAGACTTGATAAAATCCCTGTCAAGTGGATAGTAGCCTTAAGTTAGACATTATACAATTTAACAGATACGTTATGACTCACAAATCACAATAACCTAAATGGCAGACAATAGCACAGACTATGAAAAGTTCTCAAATTTGTTCTCGCTGAATACAATCCTAGTATAGACATAGTCAATCGAGAAATCACTTACAATTCTATCAGTGGCTTCAAGAAAGGGAGAACCTTTTCGATGCCTTCAATGCTTGCCATGGACTGAACAAGCGCAATGGGGATCATGAAAAAGAAAGTAAGGAAGAATAGAGCAACGAGCATTAGCAGTCTTCGGACATTGAGCGAAACATAAGGTATGGAAAGATTATTCCAGTAGACATCACGTGGCTCCGGAGCCCATTCTGTTAGCCAAATGGTCGGATTTCTTGACTGTTGAGTTTGAGCACAGACTGCTGCAGCCCATCGAGATTTAAACGAAACAAATGCTGCAGGAACTATTGCCTTGGGATCATTCGTAACCTTTTCCCTCTCTGCATCTTCCTAGATCGAAGAATTCAATCCATTGTTACTATCGTGCAAGATTAGTCCTAATAACTTCAAGCATTAAAGCTTATTATTACTCATAGTTAAGAGCACGAGCACTTACTTCTTCAATCAACTTATCAATTTCAGATGCATAGTAATCGATAGCATCCACAGTTTTTCCCCAAAGGCCCCAAAAACCTGTCTATACATGACATAAAACGTTGCATTTAATGATATATGGATATCAACTCGCTTTGCTGACAGAAATAAGCATTAACAGATCAGCAAATTTAAGTACGAAAAGCATTACCTTTGTTTTTGGCCTTTTTGTAGGGTCTCTCTCATACTTTGTTTGGTAATAAGTAAGCCAATTTTCCATACCCTTCTTTTTCGCCACCAATTTTGCAAGGTTATTTGCATTGTATACAACCTGAAATTTACACGATTAATATATTCGAAGCAAAAGATAACGAGAGTAACTAATGAAGTTAACAATTTGTTCCATATAATACGAAATGGAACAAAATATCTACTTAGTACACTGTCCTCGAGTCCTTGACATGAACAAAACAACAGTTCAGGAACAGACCTGATGCGTAAGATAATGATCTGGATGGTTTACGCGGAAGAAATGTTCAACATGTTCACTAACTGGTTCATCGGGGTCAGGAGGGACGTTTCTCACAAGAACCTTAAAGAATAAAAATCGGTAAGTAGCTGAAGGCGAAACACGAGAAAACACAAACATACAATTTCAATGCACCCACAGTGAACTGATCAGGACGACGATGTTCAGAAGCAAGAAAGTGCAACCGCAATGCAGTCACGATTTCGTACTCTTTGTACAGAACATATAAGGTCCAAAACGAGAACACGTAAGCCATTGCTATGTGCGTCCATAACCTGAAAGAAATTAAACAAAATACAGGCTGGGGTCATTAACAGGAGCTGATGTCTGCAAATTTAACCACAAACAGGTGACCAAAGCAAAAAAATAGGAAGAAATTCAATGTTTATTACTTCTGTGATCCAGAAGGAATATTCGATATCGACAGCTTGTCAATATCACTGAATGTTAAGTCCTCACTGTGCTTCAATGCTTCACCAGTCCAATTAACAGGAACTAAGACAGCAAAAGCTAAAAGTGTAATGGGGACAAATATTTTCAGCCTGCATAACCAAGAGTCTGCAAATTAGATGATCTACACAAAAGTAGTGGCCAATTCATAGCCTTAACTCTAAACACTCACCCTAGAAGGTAAATCCTTATATACACTGCAGAATCAAGACCTGCATGATCTATGAGTTCTGGTTGTGGCATTTTTAGGGCATGGGGCATCCAATTCAAGAACCTTAGGTAAGTTCTGAAATCCAAATTCACAAATTTCCTCAGAAAGGGCCCTGAACTTCTTGGGCTTGCTCTTACACCCTTCAAATACCATTTTGGGAAGTACACTCTATCATTAAATGGTTGAAGGCGCAGAACTGCAAAAGCCACCAGGAATGCAATAGCTGACAGAAGATTGATCATGGCTGAAACAACAATGTCCCCCTCACTAGCCATTTATATTATATTTTCCTTCAAATGTTACTTCTCAACCTGTAGATTTTGGTTAAAATTTGAGTGAGCATAGGTTTCAACAATCAAAGAAACAAGAACCAATTTGCTCAGATTGTTGACTCGTTAACCACAATGTTACAAGTTCAACCATCAACAGGAGCAATTTATTGACATTCTTGGTTTGAACAATCAGTTATGGTTTACCTCCTTCTGCACGGCAAATTATTGTGTGGACCATGGTCCACACAGCTGTATGGACCATAATAAAATGTACATTTTTAATGTACTAAATGTACATTATTTTTGTACTGAATGTACTATAAAAATAATGTACATTTAGTACACAAATAATGTACATCCCCTGAATATAATGTACATTATTTTTATACTGAATGGATATTATTTTTATATTGAATGTGCATTATTTGATAGCATGGTCCACACAGCTGCGTGGACCATGGTCCACACAATAATGATTCCTTGTGCACACCTTCGTGTCGTCACTAAAAAAACATGAGAACCATAAAGATATTGTTAGGCAGAGACCCGTGAGGCCGTGAAAGCCAAGTCCAACACCTAACTAGAAGATTATTGAGTTGAGGCTTGAAAGGTCAAATCCAGAACTCTACTTCTCGAAAAAATGTGTATAAAGTTGTACCTTCTGTTATAACTTTTGGCGTAATGGTAAGCATTTCATCCCAACATATATCATCTTTTCTTGGTACTGCAAATTCTAAGCTCACTTTTGAAAAGAACAAGCCAGAGAAACTGAAATACAGAAAGATGGGTGAAGAGAATGCTAACTTCTGCAACAATAACTCTGAACAGATAAAGAATGCGGTGGGGAAGAAAAGAGCTGTCAAGAACCGATTTTGCTTTGGTGGTGATGATGATGATGGGTGATGGAATGGGTCAGCAACAAGCCGGCTTATTTCTCTTCGCTGTAAAGCGCGACGGCCCAGAGGCTGATACTTAAACAAGAATGCGTGTCACGACAGTTGTCCGCCGGCCCGCCGTTTATTCCTAAGCTGCTGCAAATTCGATCCGACATAAAAAGAGTCATGTCTTAGCGACCTCATTGTTGTTGATGGAAAGACATTCGATTTTCACAATTTTATGTTGTTGTTTGTTAGTTGCTACTGAGGTTATACTGTCAACGTAGTATGCTAGTAATTGGAGTTTTCGTACATTGTGTCCTACCCCGGGTAAATTTGTGGGAAATAACAGAAAATGGAATTGTTTTTGGGTTAGAAAGAAAGTTAGTTGTCTATAGAAAGATTAGAAACATATTGTGACATGTTTGACTTTGTAAATTTTTATATACTTGAATTGTTCTTTTACTCATTTGGAGAATCATTTTGAATTATAGAAAACTATTCAATATGTAGTCTCACAACAGATCGGGTTCTATGCATCAAATGGATGATTTTTAGTACAAAAATATAAATAAATATGAAGATAACGCTTCTCACACATACAATTATCTCTCGTAGTATTCATTACCGGATTAAAGACGAAATTTATTATTGTCATATAAATCGTTGTCTCAACTCTCATGTCAACTTTAGTTGGTTCGTCACCGATATGCAGGGCCGACCCAGAGGGGGGTGCAGGGTGGGCACTTGCCCAGGGCCCGTCTCTGTAGGGGCCCCATAGGCCATAAGATATACGGAATATTATATATATAATATATATTATGTATTATATATTAAAAAAATAATAGGGTTAATTGTTTCTGGAAGTCGAGAACTGAACTCACAAAGACTAAACGAGACGTTGTCGCACACCCACCGCTCACACCGCCCAACCACCCAGGAGTATAAGGGTCGCCGTTCGCGCCTACGCCATAGTAACCACTCAAATACTCAATAGACTATATTCGGCGCCTCGCCGGCCAGCCAGTGCTTCGCTTAGTCGTCTTCGCAAATCGTAGATTCGTAGTGCCCTTGCGCCGTCGCCTAATGCATTAATGCCCTAATCGCATGCGTCTTGCCTAATCTGCCATTGCAAAGGTATTTTATGAAGTGTAGAATGCATATTAGGCCGTAATGTCGTTATTGTTGTAATGCTGTTTGTGGAATCCTAAATTCCTAATTGAGTAATTGTCACCTTGCTATTTAAATAATTAGAAATTTTATTTATGTTTTAATTCTACTTATTAGGATTTCTATGTAAAATGAAATTGTAAATTTATTAGGTTTATTATATGCAGGAATTGAAGGCACATGTTTACCGTTGGGCGAACTAAAGATTTTCGATTGACTGATTCGGATTGATTGATTCATAAGTGTCAGGTGCTTTTGTTCCTTTTTTTTTTTTTTTTTTGTTAAGATCGGTTTTATTACTTTTATTATATATATTAATTTTTTTTAATACAATGTTGCCTAAAAAACATTCATCCGAAAGTGAAAAAAGAAAAAGAAGAAAACAAATTGATCATTCGGAAACAAATTATTTTCATATAGGGGCCCTTTTTTTAAATTTCGGCCAGGGACCTATAAAATGTTTGTACCGATCCTGCCGATATGTGATGTCACTAACTTGATCAACCAATACATAGGATCCACATGTTAATTATCACGCGAAGTAACTGCTATGTGTCCCTAACCATAACCCTATCGAACTCGCGCAATGCCAAGGGATAAAGGAGACTTTTGGAGGGGCGAACTCTCTTAAAGCTTTCTAGCTGGTAGAGAAAGGGCCGACTAACTACCTTTAATACATCATATACTAATAATTTCATGTTGATAAACCAAATAGCTTGTAACTCAGTAGCACATATGTAACTTCCAAATATAATGTTACAGATATATATACTACCAGTGGCGGATGCAGCATGGGGGCACTGGAGGCTGCTGCCCCCACTGTCCAAAATTTACAGCCCCAAAACGACGTCGTTTTGGGGCTGTTATATATATATATATATATATATATATATATATATATATATATATATATATATATATATATATATATATATATATATAAAATTTTCTTTCTTCCTCTAGGGCTCCCGTGCTCTTCTCTTTGCATCGCCAGTTCGCCCTCGCCTCTTACCGCGTCACCAGTCCACCACGGTCCACGGCGCTGCGCCGTTGCCGGTCCACCGCCTCGCCTCGCAGACGCCACCGCCTGTCCGCCTCCGGCCTCTGCCTAGGCCCTCGACTGCTTGACACTAGCCACATCCCACCAGGTTTGTTCTATTCTTCTTCGATTCTTCGGTTTCTTCCCTTACTATTTACTAATAAAGTAATTAACATCAACTTCTCACAATCTCACCCCTTGAAGTCTTGAACTATAAAGGTTGATTTCAATAATTTATTCGCCTAATTTTTTTTTTTAATTTGTGTTTGCCCTAATTTATTTATTTATTTATTTTTTGCATTAATTTCCCTAATTTTGAAGTTGCCCTACTTCAATTGATACTACTTGCTGATAGTTTTTGCTCTATTTTGTGTTTTTTTTTTAATTATTAGTTTTTGCCTTAATTGACACAAGCTTGTATTTTGTTGCTCTTGAACTGCTCACTGCCGTATTGCCAATTTGCCATCCACTGTCCAATTTTGTTTGATTTCTAATTTGTTATTACTTATTAGTTAATTAGCTAATTAGTGATTTGTTGATTAGTTATGGAAAAAATTCTTTAAAAGAAAATCAACTTTTGAGGATTCATCTAGTCAAGGTCTTGTGTAAGTAGTGTTCGAAAGCGCTATTATATTGTTGTTAGTGAATATGTTGGGTTAGCTAATGCGCCTGCTGGGAATTGAAACAATTAAGAAGGGGATAAGGAATGAGTTTGGAGTTATGGATGGGAGGGTTGAATAGAATGCCCCATCTTAGTTGGAGTATTGATGGATGTGGTTAGTGTCTCAAACGCAACTATTTGTACTGTAGTATATGGTGAAATGATAGGAAGATAGATTATTTGCTGCAATCAATATTCTAATAAGGCAATGCATATTGGATTATATATGCATTGGAATCCTCTTTATTTTATGGACTTCATTTTACCTTTGCTTTTCCACCCCACTCAACTTAATTTCTGGATTCGCCATTATATACTACATTGTAATAGAGTCAGTGATTCTAAAAAAATTGATAAGAATCTTTTGCTTTTCTTTTGTACGACTTATGATCCATATATATACTTGCACTATCAATCATCTAAGATAACAATTTGCACTATCAATCATTTGCATATTTAATAAAAAGGGTGATACATGTTATTAAACACGATTAAAATTAATCTAAAATAAGTTCATAAGTTTTGCTTTGTCCCCGCTACATTGAATCCTAGTGAATTATCATGTCATCATTCATCAATACTCAATATTAAGGACAAAAAGAAAGAGGAGATTTTTTTTAAAAAAAAGAAAGAGGAGATTTTGTCACTGCATATTGGGTTTTGATATGGGCCGTAAGACCCGTTAAAGCACAACAGGCCTGAACTTCATAAAAGGCTCAAGGAAAGTATTGGGCCATCTTATTTTGTCGTATTACATGAAGGCCCACAGTAAAATTCGGCCCAATAATAATCCGGATTTTCAGGGGCACAGAGTTATGGCAGCAAGTTGTAACGTAAGTTGGTAAGTCACGTGTTGCGGCGCGGTATGTAAGAGTCCGCCCACCGCGCACGTTAGCCTACTCATCTCTAACCTAGACAACGCCCCGCGCACCTTAGCATGCGCTCTCTCTCTTTCTCTCTCTCTCTCTTTACCCAATTCATATCTGTTTTTGGTTCTATGTGTGTGAATGGGCTGCGTCGTAAGTCTTTCCTCACTCTCACCCCCCGTCCCGTCCCGTCCGCTCTGTAAAAGTAGGGTTAGGGTTTTAAGCGCAACCGCTCATCAATATGCTACTCTCCTTTAGCTGTTTGCCTTAATTTTAGGCGTTTTTCTTTTTTCATTTTTTGAATTTCAATTACTTGCCGTTTTCTGCGTTTAAAGATCTATCAATGCCTGGGAGTTTTTATGCCAATTCTTCAGCTGGAAACCTTAGGACACTCAAAGCTGTTTGGTTTTTGTTCCCAAAAGTGGGCACTTTCGGTGGAAATTCATCGGGGAGCCTCTTGAAGTTGTTGTTTAGGCCGTGCATGCCTTTCACTTGATTGATTACTTTGGTATTTCTGTGTTTCTATGGCTCCAAGGAGAAAAGGTGCCAGTAAAGCTGCTGCGGCGGCTGCCGCTCGCCGGCAGTATAAGGTAGGGGATCTCGTTCTTGCTAAGGTCAAAGGATTTCCGGCCTGGCCTGCTACGGTATGTCAACACTTCATCTCTGATAATCTTTGCTTTCGTTCTAGTTGAACTGTATTTAGTTATATGCTCTCTGAACTCGCCTACTCACTAGTTTATAATCATTGTTATATCTGGCTGCTGTTTTACTTTTCTCCCCATTTTATGCCAGCATGGATCTGATGATATTAGCAACTTTGTGTGTGTGTGTGTGTGTGGATATACTGCATGCCCAAATTAGTACTTTGTCCGTAGAGGGGAAACCTAAAAAGTTTTAAACTTTAAGGATTTGGGAGTTAGTGCAAGTGTTGTAATAATAGTACATGACTGAATCAGTGAATTGTATTTGAAGGAAGTGCGTTCAAGACAAAAAACAAAAGGTACATAGTTTGTGTGGTTTTCCCCAACTAATTTTGTTGGACATACTGCATGCTTGAATTAGTACTTTGTTCATAGAAAGGGAAACCTAAAACGTTTTGAACTTTTAAGGAGTTAGGAGTTAGTGCATGTGTTTTAGCAATATTACATCACTGAATTGCATTTGAAGGAATTGGGTTCAAGACAAAAAAAAAGTACATAGTTTGTTTGGTTTTCCCCAACTAAGGACATACTGCATGCTCAAATTAGTTCTTTGTTTTGATGGAAACCTAAAAAGCTTTTACTTTTAGGAGTTAGGAGCTTGTTCAACTGTTATAGCAATAATATATGACTGAATCATATTTGTAGGAATTCAGTTCAAGACAATAAAAGCTACATAGTTTTTGCGGTTTTCCCCAACTTGAGAATATAAAGGGTTTGATGAGTTATGAATGACATCATGATACCATTGTGTTGTAAATTGAAATATGGTCCTCAATGGCTCAATTCAATGCTCAGAATATCAATATAATTAAATGAATTTCATAACAACTTGTTTTGATTGTTTGATTATTACTTAAACTTACTAGGACATTTTTTTTTTGTTTGGGATAAATTTTACTTGACTCCAATATTTCAGGAAATGAAAGTCAAATATGTTAAAGCTCTGTTTTAAAATTTCCCTCCCTTTTTAAGTAGCCACAGTTTTTTTTTTTTTTTTTTTTTTTTTTTTTTTTTTTTTTTTTTGAGCAAAAGAGAAAACTTAGATTAATAGAAATCAGAATTCAGTACATGAGCAAAATAGGAAAAAGGAACTGAAAAACAGTCCAAACAGTCAGACTTGCCGAAGGCCTCCCTAGCTAACAGATGAGCGACTTTGTTCGCGGACCGTTTAACAAATGCAAAGCCGAGATCACAAAAGTTTCTAGCTATGTCTTTGATGTAGTTGATGACCAAATCAAAAGAAGTCACCATGCAATTAGGAACTGCAAATGTCTTCCTAACACAAGTGTACAACTGTATGCCCAAGTAAGAGAAAATGAATGATGCTGAAAAGGCTTTAGTTAAGTGATTAATTACCAAAAAAAAATGCTTCTTTTTGCTAGTCAATAATTTGCACCTCTTTTATTACTTTTTATTTAAATCAAGAAGTTCTTTTCTTTCCCATTGGGCTTTTGAGTTCTGACATATGTAAATATTATTGGTTCAGGTATATGTAAAAAACTGTTGGTTCAGGTTCTTGCTAGACATTATAAAACACTTAACAGAAGTTGATGTGCAATAAATTTGTGTTNTTTTTTTTTTTTTTTTTTTTTTTTTTTTTTTTTTTTTTTTTTTTTTTTTTTTTTTTTTTGAGCAAAAGAGAAAACTTAGATTAATAGAAATCAGAATTCAGTACATGAGCAAAATAGGAAAAAGGAACTGAAAAACAGTCCAAACAGTCAGACTTGCCGAAGGCCTCCCTAGCTAACAGATGAGCGACTTTGTTCGCGGACCGTTTAACAAATGCAAAGCCGAGATCACAAAAGTTTCTAGCTATGTCTTTGATGTAGTTGATGACCAAATCAAAAGAAGTCACCATGCAATTAGGAACTGCAAATGTCTTCCTAACACAAGTGTACAACTGTATGCCCAAGTAAGAGAAAATGAATGATGCTGAAAAGGCTTTAGTTAAGTGATTAATTACCAAAAAAAAATGCTTCTTTTTGCTAGTCAATAATTTGCACCTCTTTTATTACTTTTTATTTAAATCAAGAAGTTCTTTTCTTTCCCATTGGGCTTTTGAGTTCTGACATATGTAAATATTATTGGTTCAGGTATATGTAAAAAACTGTTGGTTCAGGTTCTTGCTAGACATTATAAAACACTTAACAGAAGTTGATGTGCAATAAATTTGTGTTTTTTAGTTTTTTTTTTCCTTGGACATTGCAGCCGTCCTGAAGTGAAAGAGTACTCTTTCTTTAGATACCATCAACACCCCTCTCCACCCCCCCCTCCCCCTCCTAAAATCCCATATCTCATAAACATACACCAAACACCTCAAGTCTTTGCCAACCAAAAAATTGAAATGTTGAGGGAGCTGAATGTATATATTTCTTCTATGTTTGACAAGTTTACTGTTGGTTCAGGTTCTTGCTACACATTGTAAAACACTTAATAGAAGTTGATGTTCCATAACTTTGTGCTTTTTAGCTTTTTATTTTTAATTTTTTCCCTTGGACTTTGCAGCCTTCCTGAAGTGAAAGAGTACTCTATTTCTTGAGATACCATCAACACCCCTTTCCACCCTCCCCCCCTCCTAAAATCCCATATCTCATAAACATACACCAAACACCTCAAGTCTTTGCCTCCCAAAAAATTGAAATGTTGAGGGGGCTGAATGTATATATTTCTTCTATGTTTGACAAGTTTACTGTTGGTTCAGGTTCTTGCTACACATTGTAAAATACTTAACAGAAGTTGATGCTCCATAGATTTGTGCTTTTTAGCATTTTTTTCCCTTGGACTTTGCAGCCTTCCTGAAGTGAAAGAGTACTCTATTTCTTTAGATACCATCAACACCCCTCTCCAACCTCCCCCCTCCTAAAACCCCATATCTCAAAAACAAACATCAAACACCTCAAGTCTGTCTCTCAGAAAATTGAAGTGTTGAGGGAGCTGAATGTATATATTTCTTCTATGTTTGACAAGTTTACTGTTGGTTCAGGTTCTTGCTACACATTTTAAAAACACTTAACAGAAGTTGATGTTCCATAAATTTGTGCTTTTTGTTTTTTTTTTTCCCTTGCCTCCTTGGACTTCGCAGCCTTCCTGAAGTGAAAGAGTACTCTATTTCTTGAGATACCCTCAACACCCCTCTCAACTCTCCCCCTCCTATAACCCCATATCTCAAAAACAAACATCAAACACCCCAAGGCTTTGCCTCTCAGAAAATTGAAATGTTGACGTAGTTGAATGTATATATTTCTTCTCTGTTTGACAAGTTTCAGTGGGTAACACTTTTTTGGTATGTACTTGTTGCTATCATGTATGGTTTGGGATTTGTGTGCCTTAAGGTTACAGTATTTTGACACTTAAAATCAATTTTTTGGCCAATTGGGCCCCGCACTATGCCCTCTTTCACTCTTTTAACTTTTACATTGGCTTCAGTGAATTGGATCAATCTTTATACACCTTAAAAGTACTGCAAGTCACTTCTCAGCTTGCATTGTTTTGTCAGTAACATTGAATGCAACCTACTTTCTTTGAGACAGATATATCATTTACAAAGATCTTCAAGGTATTGACTTGCAATTAAATTTAATCATTCATAATTTATCATTTAAAGTTTATCAAATAATAAAAAAGTTATTATTTAATTTGATAATGTAAAAAATTGGTCTAAACATATTAATATTGGATTCCTAATGGATTTAAATGCTTTTATAAAAAGCATGCTCCATATTAATAAACTATGTAGCATTTAGTGAATACTTAGATTTTTTATGCTTTCATTATGGTTTGCTGTACACCATTTTCTCTTTTGCTGATTTTATTCCATTCCTATGTGTGAATGGCATAACTAACTAAAAGAGAGCATAATTTACTTGTTGGTGGTGGATGGCAGGTAAGTGAGCCTGAGAAGTGGGGTTATCCTCCTGACTGGAAGAAGGTGCTTGTCTTCTTTTTTGGAACCCAACAAATGTGAGTATTGCATGCCATTTTAGTTCTGTTCTTATATGTTCCTTGTGCTTATATGCATATTTTCTCTTTAAACCTGCTTTCTGAGCTAATATACATCCTTTTTACCTTTCGTCTTACAATTGAATTATTTAATTTGTGAGCATGCTAATTTTAGTACATTTAAGACTATGCACACAATAATAATATTTTTTTTTCCAGAAATTTAACCATTATTGCCTTGTGGGTTAAAATGCATTACTAATGACCTTTATGATATGATTTCCGAGCCATGTAAATTTTTAATGTTTGTATTACCTTGTTGAAGTATATGAAATCTACCTTAGCAAAGAAAGTTTTGAGCTTTGGCATTTTATGGGAAATGTATGCAATCAATTTATGATAGCCATTCACATTTTACTCTCTCCAGTGAAGTGATCAGGCACTCCTTTTGATCCTGTGATGTCTAAGCATTCACCCCCCCCCCCCCCCCCCCCCTTTTTTTTTTTTTTTTTTTTTT
>NC_044919.1:29471068-29509603 GCF_003576645.1 Ipomoea triloba | reverse complement strand
ATCCCTCTCTTTTTTTTTTTTTTGTTTTTTTTTTCCTCCTGTTGATTCTTACTTTGTTTCCAATGTCTTCCCCTTTTATACAGAGCTTTTTGCAACCCTTCTGATGTAGAGGCTTTCACAGAAGAGAAGAAAGAATCTCTCCTCGGAAAACGCCATGGAAAAGGTGCAGATTTTGTTCGTGCTGTGCGTGAGATAATTGATTGCTATGAGAAATTGAAAAATGAGTCAACAAACAATGAACTGAACTATGAAGTACCCACAGCAACACTTGATTCTTGTCAAAAAGTGAAACATGCTGCTGCAGATACTAGTGGTCGGAACTATTCAACAGAAACTGGTCCAGCTGGAGTGGTAGAAGAAACTTCATGTGATGAACAAGTACCATCAAAAGAGCCTAGTGGCATGGTGGATGTTACGCCTGCTACAAAGACATATTCTTCAAGAAGGAAACTGAACTCTTTGAGACCACGCAACTGTGCCACACAGAAAAGAGGTCCTAGTACTTTGAAGGATGGCATTTTGAGGAGGAGTAAAAGGACTAGGAAGTTATTTGATGATTCTGACAAGCATGAGGTAGGTTCGCCTACTTCTCTTTCAAATGGTAGCATTGAAGAGAATGATTCTGAAATTGTAACAGCTGATTCTGATACCTCAAGCTTCAATGAAGGCAGCAGTGTGGAATCTGGTTGCAAACTTGAGCCTCGGTCCCATGAGCATTGTGAAGGGGAGGTAGAGTTTAGCCAAAAGCTTGATTTCCATGGTAATGCTGTAATACTTAAGAAGAAGAGGAAGCCAAATAGGAAAAGATTACCTAGTGATTCAACTGAGGATACAGCTGCTCCTGTCAAAGAAATAGATTCGGAAATGAATGTGGTTATATCTGGGCAAAGCTTGCCAAATGATGTTGAAAAGCCAACTGAAAGAGTTGTGAAGGATATGAAGGAAGATGGTGATGAGCACTTGCCGCTTTTCAAAAGAGCGAGAGTTCGCATGGGTATGCCATCACCTGTGTTGGAGGAACTTGATACATCAATACAAGAGGATAAAAGAACGGAAGTCTGTAATAGCACTGCGGAACAGGGTACTGGGTCATTGCATGGGGGAGATAGTTCTTTTGCTCAAAGCTCCTCCCCACTGAATAAAGACCCAGTTAAAATGGAGCAATTATGCAATAGAAAATTTGGTGGTTCACTTACTGGTGAATCTGCTTTACCTCCATCTAAACGCCTTCACCGTGCCTTGCAGGCCATGTCAGCTAACACTTCTGAAGATGATCAAAAAAGTCTTGGGGGGCTATCAAAAATAAATACATCCCTTGCTGAATGTTCTTCTGTGGGCTATTGCTATGAGTCATCAGATAGTCGTAAAGTAGAGAATGAATCTGGAATGGAGAAAGCGGAGAAGCTTCTCAGAAATGCTTCTATAGAAGATGCCACTCAGTTCTCAACAGCCACTGCTGGTTCAATGGACAATCCTGAAATCAAGTCACCTAATACAGGGGAGATACAAGCCAAAGTGGAATCACCTAATGTAGGTGTTGAGGAACAGGTCTTAGTAAACCATAGTGATAATTCATCAACTCCTCTTGCAGCTTTCAATGACAATGATGAAGTTGATGCTCATTCATCGAAACCTTCTGGAGAGCCGGCTTGTGAACTTCACCAAATGTGCTCAGATTTTGTTGGAGGGGATAAAATTTCCACAAACTCACCCAAAATAGATGGCATTGTTCATGTGCATACTTCGGAGGTTAAATGTGATGATACTAACAATTTGTGTCAACATTCACTGAATGAGAGTAAACAAGACAATGAAATGTAAGTTATGTTGATTAGTTGATTATCTTTTCATCAAAGCTGTAGTCCATTGTCTGAATAAGTGTTGACCCTTTTTCTTTTTTGTAAATTTTTTCCTGTCCTTGATTGAGATGGTTGCTTTTTACTGATCCATTACCCACTGGTCTTATTCTAGCTTTTTTTTGTCTCCAATAACATGGATCTCATGTTTTGTCTCAGATCCAATGCTGAAGAGGGTTTTGGATTGACATTGAAGGATTCATGTGCTTTATCCCCACCCGAAAAGATTATGAGTTCTTCACAGCAAGAACTGCATCAGTCTTGTTCAAGTTCTGTATCTGATGATCATTTGGGTGAAAAGCCTGTCTCAATTACCTTGTCGTCGTCATCTCTGACTGATGGGTTGGATTCAAACGCTCGGGCATCACCACCGAATACTTCAATATGCAACGTATCTAAGTCTGAAGATTTTGTCCTTGATAAACCGAAGTTTGCAGACAAAATGAGCAGCAAAAGAGAAGCTAGTGCTGCTCTAGCTTATTTTGAATCCATTTTGGGAGCATTGACACGGACCAAGGAAAGCATTGGTCGAGCAACACGTGTTGCTATAGACTGTGCTAAATTTGGTGTTGCCACTAAGGTGAGTGACATGCTAATTTTCTTGAAAATATATTTTGTAGTTGGTCATCTGGAGAACTTCTTCATGATTATGAAAGCCCCCTTCCATGGGCTTGAAGCATCGAAAAGCTTAATAACATAAATGCTTCATTGCTTCAAATTTGTGGTGTGCATTTGGTGTTCAGCCTTGCCGGAAATAGCCTTGTTTCTGTGTGCATTAAGACCCTGCAATAAATTGATTTCTTATAAATCCTGTTCTGTCTTTGTATTATGGCCTATTTATGATGATGATGTTTTTTCTTCTTTCTTGTTCCTATATCAATGTAGGTGGTGGAAATTCTTTCTTCTAATTTGGAATGTGAGTCCAGTTTACATAGAAGAGTGGATTTATTTTTTCTAGTTGATTCTATTGTTCAGTGTTCAAGAGGTTTGAAAGGTATGGCTATTGACTTCCAGTTTTGCTAGGTTCTCTCGATGGTGTATCATACACATTTCTCCAATCTATGTTCTATATATCTTTTTATGTGTGTATGTATTGAGATTTTATAAAATTTCAGGTGATATTGGTGCTATATATCCTTTAGCAATCCAAACAGTATTGCCGCGTATGTTAGCAGCTGCTGCTCCTCCTGGAAGTTCTTCCCTGGAAA
Organism: Ipomoea triloba; assembly: GCF_003576645.1. Lineage (NCBI taxonomy): Eukaryota > Viridiplantae > Streptophyta > Magnoliopsida > Solanales > Convolvulaceae > Ipomoea > Ipomoea triloba. The sequence continues at coordinate 29,506,539 of NC_044919.1, read as the reverse complement.
ACCAGAGACAGTGCTTGAAAGTAATAATAATAGTTTGTTTGTGTATTTGGATTTATTCATCTTGCTACTTTTCTGCATTCAGTGCAATGGACATAGACTTGATGTTTAACTTGATTTGTTGAACAGGTTTTGAAGGTCTGGCAGGAGAGGAGGATTCTTCCAGAATCAGTTATTCGCCCTCGCATTACCGAGCTGGAGTCTTTTTCTTCTAGTGGTGTATACTGTCGACGGTCTTTAAGAACAGAGAGATCTTTTGATGACCCAATTAGAGAAATGGAGGGTATGATGGTTGATGAATATGGAAGGTATTAGATTTTATTTGAATATGTTCTATGCTCCCTGTGGAATAATGTAGCTTTGTTTTATATAATTTTGGATGTCATCATTGAACTTTATCTTTTTCCAGCAATTCAAGTATTCAGCTTCCTGGTTTTTGTATGCCTCCAATGCTAAAGGATGAAGATGCAATCGACTCTGATGGAGAGGGTTTTGAGGCTGTTACTCCTGAACATACTGCTGCAAAATCTGAAGAACAGGGAAATGTCATCCCGAGTACTGAGAAGCATAGACATATATTGGAAGATGTGGATGGTGAACTTGAAATGGAGGATGTGGCTCCTGTATGCGAAGCTGAAATCCCTGCCGTAAGTAATGGTCCTGGAATGGACACTGGGCTGGCTTCAGATAATCCATTTGTAAATCCTTTTGGAGCACACATTCACCCTCCACTTCCAGTAGATTTACCAGTAACACCTCCTCCTTTGCCGGCATCCCCACCTCCTCCACCTCCGTCTATGCCTCCGCCTCCACCTCCTTCTGTGCCTCCACCTCCTCCACCCCCTCCACCGTCCTCTCTTCCTGCTCCTGTTTTATCTGGCTCAGTATCTGTGGATTCAAAGTTGTCTTCAAGTTCAGAGGTACACTTTATCACTTTTCTCTGTTGATGATTTGGTGTAGAGTGGTCTTTGTATCTAATCTTTGATCAGTGTGTTGGAGTGCAGATTATGAAAGACAACGTGGAAGAATCGATCGTGCCGCAATCTATTAATGCAAGAGCTGAATCGAGAATTCCAGATGGTATTCAGCATCATGCCCCTGATAGGAGAGGAATACAAAATCATGTGCCAGTGCAGAAACCTGATTCTCGTAATTCACTTGCATTCAGTAGTGAATCTGCCCGTCATCCATCCGTTTGGGCGTCCAATGACATGCCAACTCCTGAGGATTCTTTCAAGAAGAACTTTCGGTTGCGCCCACCTCATCCTGCTCCATCAAACCAGTTCTCCTATGTGCAGTCTGAAGTGCAAGCAACGAGGAATGCCCCGCATCCTTCTTATCCAAACAGATTTCATATGCACAATGCAGATAACGTTGATCTTTACAGAGACCGTAATGATTTTCCGCATCGTGATGTTGGAGAGTACTGGAGGACATCAGCTCTGCCTTCTGGTAAAATTCACAACTAAATCATATTCTACTTGTGTTCTTTTTATTGAGATTTAATGGCTATTTTCCTCTCAGGCCCATGCTACCAAGACAGCAGCAGAGTCCCTTATGAAGCTGGTCCATATACTTGTCCTCGTCAAAGGTCATATCGCGATCACAGATGGGCTCACCCTTCTCGACCTATGAACTATAGAGATTTCTTGCCTCACAGAGCACCCCCCGAAGGTCCCCTCCCAGTAACAAGTAGAGGTATGATCTCTTCCTTCATCTTCCTTAATCACAACAATATCCTTTGCTGACCTGTGAGAATATATTCTTGACATACAACCATTAGAAACTGGGTATCACGTTTGATTGTTTTCTTGATATTTCTGTGATGTTAAACGACAAATAACATAGTAACATATTCTTGCTTCATCCATAACAATATAGTTGTCCCGTTTCCTGAAATACTAGGAGGAAAGTGACGTGGTTGAATTTAAATTTCAGGTTCAAAGTATTGGCGACCAAGATGAGTTGAGTTGTTTGAGCGCTACTGCTTCTGCTTGTGTTATTGAGTTTGCGGTTGTATATATATGCAGTGGTAGAGTAGAGAGATCTAAGGCATGAAGTTGATAGAGCTGTAACATATTAGGCAGCTGACATTTTTGTATATGTACTTTGTTTTGTTGGGAACATTTGTGTACTCTCTCTAGTCAAGGATAGAAGTATGGCATTAGTTTTGCCAGAGGTCTGCTTGGCCTGCCTTGTAACTGTTCAGAAGTTTTGCTGCCCTTCAGCTAAATCGGGATGATTAAGGCTGAAATATCCCCATTCTCTCTCTCTCTCTCCCTCTTAATTTAATGACTTAGTCAAAATAAACGTTTTCAGCTCAATTGCTAGCCTCGCTTACCTTAAATTCTGCAGACTTACTTTTTTCATTTCATACATAGAGCAGTTTTGCCTGCCCTGCCCTTTATATGTGTAGGGGTTGGGTTTCAACTTTCATTTTTGGTGGCCCGTCAAAGAGTTGTCTTGTTTGATAATATAGTTAACTTATCAGTTAATTTTGATTTATTTTATCGCTATTATTTGTTTAATTTGATTAAACACTTAATATAAACGGTTGATTAATTAGTTTTTTGTAATCGCGGTTAAAATTTAAAAAGTTACTCAAATCAGCTTTTTGGATTCGCTTTTGGAGAAAGTCATTTTCATATAATTAAATATCAATTAACAGCTCATTACCAAACATATTTCTATGCTATCAATTAATCAAATTTATTATTTCAATCACTTAATGACTATTTATTAAATACGAATTTCGAAGAAAAAACATTTAGAAAACGCCAAAATCCGGTTAATTTTTTATGAATTAATTACTTAGAGACAAAAAGCAGCTTGGATTGAAGGGTGTTCCTTTGTTTGTTGTGATGTTTTGTGTGAGGTAAAAATGGTTTTTTTTTTAGTACTATTCATGCAAACACTGAGGTTGGAACATGAGACTTCTCATTTGAGAAGTTACAGTTATGCGGCTCGACCACAATGTTGCAAATTATACTGTGGATCATGGTCCACAATGCATTGTGGGGACCATGGTCATGGCTGATAGTGCAGTGTACTCAGTAGTGCAGTTGAGTTGAATTGATACTGCAGTTGTGTTGAAAGGGAACTGCACGCGGAACGGTAGCGCGGAATGGTCGTTCCATCCGTTCAACACAACAGCAGTTCCAGACGTGTTGAAAGGGAACTGCACTTGTGCGGAACGGTAACGCGAAATGGTCGTTTCATCCGTTCAACACAACTGCAGTTTTAGACGGATGAAATGACCTATGTTCCACGCACTGCTCCACACACTGCAGTTCTCATTCAACACAACTGCACTATCAATTCAATAGCGTATCAGCCAAGGATGCATGGTCCTGGTATAACAAGTGCCACAATGCCTTATGACAGTAAGAATGATACAATGCCTTATGACAGTAAGAATGATATTTACATGATCGATCTGTCAAAGTAGTTGACAATTAAGGAGTTAGCTGGCGCTGGCGACGACACAGTTTTAGGGTCGCGGACAGACCCATCCCCACACATACAGTTTTGCTCCGCCTCTTATCGTCGGGAAAACATGGGCGCTTCCCTATCCGCCGGCGATTCCCCTCCAGAGAAGTCGATTCACGAATTCACTGTCAAGGTACCGCATTTCTCCCACCTTGCATACACTAGTAGTTAGGAATTTGAATCCCAATCCTCTTTCTGTTCTCCCAATTTGCAGGATTGCAGACGTAACGATGTGGACCTCAGCATTTACAAGGGCAAAGTGCTTCTCGTCGTCAATGTTGCTTCCAGATGGTTCTCTCTCTCTCTCTTTCTCTCACTTGTTTTTGTTTTTCGCCCTTTTTTGAGCTAGGTTTGATGAGGTAATGGTTTCTGTGGTTTACCAGTGGGCTCACAAACTCTAACTACACGCAGCTGACTGAGTTGTACAACAAATACAAGGATAAAGGTGATTTGTTCTTAGATGCCATCAATTTGGTTTTCTTTTCATTTTAAGGTTATAGTGTATAAAGTTTGGAACTGTTTTTTAAGTATGAAGCTATGAGAGGTTTATTACCACATGCCTGACTTGATTTTCCCTATCAGGATTTGAAATCTTAGCTTTCCCCTGCAATCAATTCCTGAAGCAAGAGCCAGGGACAAGCGAGGCAGCACAAGACTTTGCTTGCACTAGGTTCAAAGCTGAATATCCCATCTTCCAAAAAGTAGTGTTTCTTATACCTTTGGCCCTTTGCTTTTGGGGAGGCCATGCCCTTTAACGTGGCCATCAGATATTCACGCTTTATTTCCTGTTTGCCTGTCATTTATTTTAAACATATGGGGAGAGAACAAACAAGAAAAAAATACCGACTAGAAAATCTTGCAACAACTAAATCTGTAAAAAGCCTGTTAGTAATGCCCTCTGGAGGGTTATCGAAAAGATGGAGACCATAAGGAAGATGGTCATGTTCTGTTGCCATTAAATCTGTACACTCATTTGTTGCTCAGAGGACGTACAGGACATTGTAGACCCAATCACTTTTCAAAATATCCGGATTCCTAAGCCATTGATAACCTTTTATTCTCATGACAGCCACCAAAGAGTCAAATGTTTGCCTGTCACTTTAAACCAGATAAAAGGTTCTGTTTTTTTATTTGTCTTATTGTAGTATTTGGCTTGATGAAGTATAACTAGGAATGCTTAGACAGCTGTGATGGTTGTAGAAATTAAGGGATTTGTCCAAACCATTTAGCTAAGAATAAAGCACTTATATAATACTCTCTTGGCTTTATAATTTTCCTCTTGCAACTAATAGATGTAATGGAATGAAATCAAGATGTATATTTTGATTAACCGGTGTCAAGAGACTTGAATTGTTATTGTGCATCTATTGGAGTTGGCTTCGGAAAAATGTTTTTTCTTGGTGATAAGTTTTAGTAATTCTAGTCAGAGGAATTACCTTCAATGGAGATGATTATAAGTAGTTTATTTGTGATTCTCTGGTGTCCTGATAGTTTGCGGACTTGTGGTTTCCTGGTTGTGTTTGTGTGTTTTGCGTGCCAAATAAAAAGGAATTCCCTTCTATAGAAATAAACATAAAGATTTTGTAGGAGGTTTTCTAGGTCCTGGCAATTAGTTGGCTTGTTTATTTCCCAGTTGTGCTTCATTTCTATGTGTGTGCATGTTGATACATTCCCAATGCTTTTTACTAATAGCTAAAGAGATTGTGTCAACCGATAATGCCACAAGTTGCTAAAGCATGAACACATTCCAACCCCTATCATTGCTCCTGAACTGTTGATTCCTTTATAATTGGGCTCTTATCGTTTCACCACATGATATGGAAGAATCAAGAATTTATTTGCAGTAATATTGTATGTGCATGATAAGATAATAGCAGGCCCTGTTGCAGTTTCACAATAATTGGTGATGAAGTTATGATGAATTCTTGATCAGGTGAAAGTTAACGGTGCAGATGCAGCACCAGTCTACAAGTTCCTTAAATCAAGTAAAGGTGGCTTTTGTGGTTCCAGCATCAAGTGGAACTTCACCAAGTTCTTAGTTGACAAAGAAGGGATAGTTATTAAGCGTTTTAGCAGCACTACTCAACCATTAGCAATTGAGGTATCTTGCTTTCTCTTTGCTTCATGTTTTAGTGGATTGACGCCCCATACATTCTGTAGATTAATATGCCCAAGTTTTTGAGGTCCCCTTCCTCCCATCATTCCAAATTTGACTTGAAAAATTGGGTAAATGCAATGAATGTTATTCCAAAGACTAACTTCAACTTTATTGCCAAATCAAAGTTTCAAACTGATTGATATTATCTGCAATTGAGCTGGAGTAACCTAAGGTTGGACCCAATGTGCAAGCTATAACTATTCGGAGTCTCTTACAAAATTAAAACTCCATAATAGTTCGGCTGACATTATATTAAACTTGCTGCTGGCACTCTTCTTTCAGGAAGATATCCGAAAGGCATTAGGAGAGGAGTGAGAGGCTTTACACAATCTTTATGCTGAAAAGAATGGTCATACTTATACTAAGAGTGAAGGGTCTAGCAGATGAGTTAAGTTCTTCTAAATGTTTATATTCTATGCTTTGTTTTGGCACTTGAAGTGAACCTGTGATTAACCTATCTATTATCATGTTCCACCATGTAATATACTAATTATGACCATGTGTTATATGCTAATACTTGTTAAATATAAATTAATTAGATTTTGAAATGAATATATTCGTCCGACACAACAATTGCACATAATTGAGTTGGCACGAGCTGATTTTCTGGAAACATCAAGGTAGGGTTGGCATGGCAAGGAGACAAAACCATGCAAATGAAACTCTTTCATTTGTGTTCCATAGTACAGTGTAAGATAAGATAATGCAGTAATGTTGGGAGTTGGAACTCAATAATATGATTTGATGTCGGGCCACCACATACTTGATCTCTATTTCACCTAATATCTTCTACAGCCCCTCCATAGTACAGGCACTATATAATGACTGAATCCTCACTTTCAAACCCATAAACTTGTTCTTCAATACCAAAACAAACCCCCATTCTTCACCATTCTTCTTCATACAAGCATGGCAGCTTCTTCTTTGTCATCAATAAGGAGTTGGAAACACCGGTCAAGGCGTGGCTGCTCGAAGCAACTCCGGGAGCAAAGGGCAAGGCTCTATATCATATGGAGATGCACGGTGCTGCTACTCTGTTGGCATGATTGACTGACTTCATACCTAGGTGCAGATAGACACTAGTGATGCTATTGTACTAATGCCTAGTTTTCAATTATATAAATATTCACATGAATTTGTAGATTAGTCTATAGTTTGGTATACTGTACTATGTGAAACATTCAGGAGAAATTGTGTTAGGTGCAAGAAAAGTGAGTTGTTTTTAAGTTGAAACACCAAAATACATACACAGGCTGCGTTTACTTCAATTCTTCAGTTTCTCCTTCATACCCAGAGATCGAAAGTCGAAACCCTCTTCGATCCCCTCCTAGTCACTTGTTTTCTCTGTCCAGCATCTCAACATTAGACTCAGGTGTTCATAATCTTAACAGACAACCTAGGAAGAGTCTGTTTCATGTCATGGATACAAATCTGGCCAGACTCTTTCATGTTATGGATCTGTGAAATGAACTTCTGCAGTTGTGCTTATCTGTCATATTTAATCATTTCTGGTTTTACTACAGCACTGCTTTGGCATCAAGGTAATACTTATGATTAGCATCTTCTGCTATGAAGTAATGCAATCAAGAAGTTAGGATTCAGCAAGTAACAGGGAGGATGCAATCAGGACTGTACAAAAGCCAATAGTTCAACCCAATCAAGAACAATAGAGCCTATTACAAATCTAGCCTCACATGTTATGCAATTCCTATTCCCCCCCTCGAATATTTTGTTTTGTTTAATTTTTAGCCTGGAAAAATTAAAGTAACTTATGCTAACCAAAGGTCTCGAGTTTGAGTTCTAAGAGTGCAATTACTTTAAAACTCATGAAGAAGGAGTGTTCTATCACCATTTAAGGTCTTACTTAACACAAACATAATTAATTTCGATGTGTGCGTCTTAGTGTAACTTGCCTCACAAACATGAACAGACAAATTAATTAAGGATTGTTTCAAATCATGGCATGTATTTGCTCTTATCCTAACCTCATATATTGATCTAAGTTTTTATGAGTAATAATATAGGTGGTAGGTGTAAGATCAAATCTAACTAATTATGGGTGATGGGTCTTGGGATTACATTTTCATTTCCAGTCCTATATATACATTTTCACTAGTATTCATATAGAGAATACATTGTATATCTCATATTAATATATGAGTTTTTTCCACTTTTGGTCCTATGACTTTAGTGTCTCCGTCAATTTAGGTATACGACTTTTATTTCTGACATAAGTAGTGCTTGACTTTGATTTTTTTTGCCACTTTTAGTCCTTGACTTTGATTTTTTTTCCCCACTTTTAGTCCTTTCGGCCATGAGATCAACAATTTTTAAGTAGTTTAAATAACGTTTAATTGTTGTGCCATTAAGGGTAAATAACGTTTAATTTATTTAGGAATTTATCAAAAGACAATTTTACCTTTAATGGCACAACAATTTGTTGATTCCGATTAAAAGTTGTCGCTTAAAAAAGCGAAGCAGAACAAGCAAATAACGTTTATTTTTTTCCTATTTTTTCTCTGATTTTATTTATAAATATATTTTTTTTTCCTATTTTTTCTCTGATTTTATTTATAAATATATTTAGGGCTTTATCAAAAGACACTTTTACCCTTGATGGCATATTTAGGGCTTTATCAAAAGACACTTTTACCCTTGATGGCACAATAGTTTCTTTATCAAAAGACACTTTTACCCTTGATGGCACAATAGTTTGTTAATCAAAAGACACTTTTACCCTTGATGGCACAATAGTTTGTTAATTTCGATTAACTTTTACCCTTGATGGCACAATAGTTTGTTAATTTCGATTAAAAGTTGTCGCTCACATGGCCGAAAGGACTAAAAGTGGAAAAAAATCAAAGTCAATGACTAAAAGTGGCAAAAAAATCAAAGTCAAGCACTACTTATGTCAGGAATGAAAGTCGTGTACCTAAATTGACGGACACACTAAAGTCATATACCAAAAGTGGAAAAACTCTTAATATATAGATAATATTTTATAGTTCAGTTAATTTTAATATGAAAACAAGAGCTTATAATTCGTAATTATATACTTCATGAATTTTCATATCTAAGAGCAAGTTCAATAGTATATATATAGATAATATTTTATAGTTAAGTTAATTTTAATGTAAAAACAATAGCTTATAATTCGTAACTATATACTTCATGAATTTTCACATCTAAGAGCAAGTTCAATAGTGTGTGTGTGTGTATATATATATATATATATATATATATATATATATATATATATATATATATATATATATATGGATTTTTGTGAGTTACAAGCCTACACCTAGAAGAGAGAGAGAAAAATGGAGGAAAAAAAAAGAGAAAAATAATTTATGACAATTTTTTTTTAAAAAAGAAGAAAAGATATACTTTTATGTGCCCAGCATGGTGCGTGCTATGCACGCACCTACTAGGCGTGCATGTTGCAGCAGGACACACAGAAAATGGCTTTGCTTTTTTCTTCTCTATCCGCACATACCTCACTAAAAATCAAGATTTGCAGGAAGAAAAATCAAGTAAAAATCATCATCTCCATTTGTCAAAAACCATCTACTTTCTTTTTTCCTTTGTGTAAAAATCAAGTAAAACCCCTATGGGGATGGCCTAAGTATGTTAACATGTAATAATATAAAGAATTTGCATTGTGATGGTAGACACATTATAGGAAATTGATGGGTGAATGTTGATGGCTAATATCCACTTAGCAAGTAGTGAGATCAAAGTGAAAAATAAACTTAGTAAAATGGATCGAATGGTGAAAATAGTATACTCAATTATATCTTAAATGAACATCATTTGAGATAAAGAATTTGTGGTGTGATAGTAAAGACATTATAGGAGATTGATGGCTAACAACTCAACTTATAGTAAAGTAATAAGATCAAAGTGAATAATAAACTTAGAAAGATGAGTCGAACATTGAAAATAGTATACTCCTTTATGTCTGAATCAAATGTCATTTTAGATAAAGTATTCGTGTTATGATAGATAGTAAAGACACTATAAGAGATTGATGGGTGAGTGTTGATGACTAACAACTGCATTTATAGTAATTAATGTAATGATATCAAAGTAAATAATAAACTTTAAAAGATCATATGAGTCTACGCAGTGATAATAGTATACTCACTCATGTCTGAATCGAATATTGTCACTTTAGATAATAAAGAATCCATGTTATGATAATAAATTAAAGACATTATAAGAGATTGATGGTGAGTGTGTGGCTAACAACTCCACTTATGCTAAAGTAATGAGATCAAAATGAATAATAAACATATATAGAAAGATGAATCGAATAGTGAAAGTAGTTAACTCATTTATGTAGATAAAGAATTCGTGTTATGATAATAAATACTAAATACAGTATAGGAGACTGATGGTTAACAACTCCACTTATAGTAAAGTAATAAAATTAAAGTGAATAATAAACTCAAAAAGATGAGTCAAACAGTGATAATAACAATATATACTCATTTATGTCTGAATCGAATGTCATTCTGAAATGGAGATGGGTGTCATGTCCAAGCCAATGTTGATTTTGTAGGTGGTATGACACCCATTTGGTTACACCATGTCATGATTTGCTTTGAAATCTTTTAACATGAATTGAAGGTCATACAAGTTGTGGACTAGTGGAAACTAGCTAGTTGGAATACCCCCACTCAACTTCCACGATTAGGCTTTCCAACGCTCCATCATCTTTACATTTTAGTGCTCCTATAATATTTTTTAGTTGATTGCCTTTCAGTCTCCTAGTTTGAAAATAGTAACGACTTTGTTCCCCAACCTACATAGAATCATTAAGTTATTATCCATTTTTCATGTTCTATAACACAAATTAAATTCGAGGTGTTGCCAACAGACTCACAATCAAGCATGTTGTATATGCATGAAACGATTTACGTCTCATGTATGGTTTGCACGTTATTATAAGAGCAAAGGTTATCTCGAAATTAAGCTTCCTTGATCCAGTTACTTTCTTGGGCTGGTTCATGTGGGCCGGTTGCTTTCCCCGATAGGGGCTAATTTTAACCTTGGATCCCACAATGTCGTGCATGGGTATTGGACACCAGAAAGGGTAAAGTGACATTCGGGAGTCCATCTTCGCTTTAAGCAAAGATGGACTCCTAGAGTCCATCTTTCCCTTAAGCAAAGATGGACTCCTGGAGTCCATCTTTCCCTTGTGTGAAATTTTTTCCCTGTTTTTGTTTTTAGGCCTTTGAGTTGTTTTGTTTTTTTGGGACTTTGACTTTTTTTTTTTTTTTTAACTTTGAGTTTTTAATTATTAATTAGATATGATTATGGACAGATTTTTTTTTTTTGCTGTGAATTATTGAAATGAATCGAGAACCATGAAAATAATGATTAGACATGATTTTGAATATATTTATAATTATTAGACATGGTTAATTATTAATTATTGATTAGACATGATTAATTATTAATTAATATTGATTTTGAATATATTTATAATTATTGATAGATGATTAATAATTTAGTAACTTATTTAAAAAGATAAAAAATTATTAAATAATAATAATGATAAACATAAATTGATGAAAACTTCATCTGGTGTTATTTAAACGGTTAAGTTCACCATACAGATTGTCACGAATGTAATATTTAACCGACCACGGATAAATATTTTCAACATGACAGTTACTAATAACCAACATTTGTATAACATTGTCTGCTACATTGAATAAGATCACATCATCTGTTCGTACTATTTGAAAATGCGACGTAATTTCTTCCCACTGTTCGGTGAACCATACCGGTTGAAAGTTGATTTCAATTTTTCTATGTCCTACTATAATTTTAAGAGGCTCACTGAACACGTCTGCGATACTAAGGAATCGAGATAATCTCGTAGGCTACAAATGTGAAAAAAAAATTAGTGAAATAAAGATAATGTTGAAAGAAGTATAAGGTACAATGTATAATGTTACTTACCGCGGATCGTGTAGACAATTTAACATAGAGAGAATGCCATGCATTTATTTGATTAAATGAAAAAGATGGTGGTAGAGCGGACCTTGCGTTGACCCGTATTTGGTCTAGCACAAAATGAAAAAGATGAGTTAATATTTGTAGTAAAATATATAATTTGTATATGATAATTTATTAAGTGATGATACCGCTCTCACAAAGACGGGAAGTTAAGTATTGGCCCTGACGATTGCGCTCCCTTTTTTTTATTGCCGTTGGCGAAGTAGAGAAATGTTTCAAAAGTAAAAAAGCCAATATGTCTAAATACAACATCTCCAAGATTTAAACCATGATCTGTCATGAAATCAGAAACTCTGGTAGTGAAGCACATGTTTTCAAGGGATACTTCTATTCCGTATGTGGGGGCATGAAGCAAAATTGCGCTTGTTGTTAAATGTTGCATTAAATGTCGATGCATGCAATTTGGAATTTTCTACATTGCAATTATAAAAAAAGTGTATAAGAAATAATATTCATAAATATTTGATAAAATTAAAGCAATTAATTTAACAAATACATAGATATAATTACCATTGTTATTTGTGATGTAATTGTAATTGAAAACCATATAATAGTGCATGTAGTAACATCAGGCAAATGTCTTTGGGCACAAGCTTTAAAAAAATAAAAACTATGTAGTTGCAAAAGAAAAATAAATGCAAAATATGGAAAACTATAAGGATAACTTACGTGATTGGTAATTAATAGCTTGTAAACGAATTAGAATATCTTGAGCATATCATTCAGCATAGGATTTAGACCACAAGTTAATAACGTTGTCGGATGCACGCACATAATATTGGAAATAGATAAGGTTTTTCGATGTGTACATGAAAACTATTTTTAGAAATGTTAACAACGTGACGCGGTGATTTGCAAAAAAAAAAAAAAAAAAAAAAAAAACGGACTCATCATCTCTTATAATATGTGAACAAGCAAAAAAATCTAAATTATAAAAAACAAAGCAGTGATTTTTTGGGTAGATAATTGTATTCATAAAAACAAAGCTGTGGTTTTATTTCTTTGCAGTTGAAAAATGGACTCAAGGAGTCCACTTTACCTTGTTTAGTGTCCAAAAATCATGCAACACTTTTTTGGGATCCACTGTCAATAAATTGCTCCTTCGAGGTTATGACTCGCCCAATATACCACCCATCATCTAGTCTCTCACTTTTTTTTTTGAAATTTCGCAAAGTCAATATCTGATGAACGTATATCAAAAATATTCTCTGTTTCATTCTCCTCTTCTAAAAGTCGATCAAGTCTTCTTCTGACCAGTTACTTGTCAAGGCACCTTTTAGATGGACGTTACTGTTCAGTCGGGTAGTAATTGCAAATTTCACTCATCATCCCAAATTAAATTAAGGTGCATATATAAAATGGGTATGTATGTATCTTAGTGCTGCTTACACTAATTGTTTATATTTTTCAAGTCATAATAATTATAAAGATATGATTGATGAAATGGGAACATTAATGATAACACTTGTGGTATCAATAGGCTTTTCAAGTCGAAACAAACACCTAAGGAAGAAGATAAAGAAAAACTAGACTAGAAGAAGGAAAAAAAGTTTATATAAATACAAAAGAGATCGAATGGGAGAGAGACATGACAAGGGATCGGAAAAGGAAGAGAGGAAAGGCAAAACAATATGTACTTTTATTTCATGTCCTTTAATCAGTACATATATACAAAGTGTGTGTATATACCAGTCTTGCAAAAATCCTGCATAGGCACCGATTAATCGCCGTCTAGGCGCTAGGCGCTGACCGGCCGCTTAACGTATCAATAATTGATGGTCTAGGCGGCTGGTCAGCTAGGTGTTGACCGCCTAGGTTGCCTAGTCAGTCGATTAGCTATTGTTCTCATATTTTTAAAATGGGTTATATCACTCAAAACGATATTATTTTGAGCGAAATAATCCTAAATTGTTCAAACTCTAGATATTTTTTTAGGTTAATATTTAATATTTTAGTATTAACTATTAAAGTATTAAATAGTTTATAATTATCACGTCTTAAAAATTAAAAAAGTATATATACAAATTTTTTAAAAAATAAAAAATACACAGGTGCCTAGACGCCGATTAATCCATGCCTAGGCACCCCCGAGCGTCTAGCGATTTTTTTCAACCATGATATATATATATATATAGGGATGCACTCCCATGACAACTGCCGCCCCAGGTAAGAAATGAGAACGCTTCACAGCCGTCCACGTGTCCAGATCAACGGATCAGATGCAATTTTCAAAAAATGACGCGGTGGCATTTCGTAAATAATTGGAACTTTGGTGCACCTAGTTTCACTTATAAGTGCACCTATTTTCGCACATATTTTCACTTACAAGTGCAAGTAATTTACCTTGTTAATATTCATGCACCTATTTTCGCAAATAATTTCACTTACAAATGCAAGTAATTTACCTTATTAATATTCATGCACATGGGTGCAACCAGGTGCACCTAGTTATAACATAGGTTGCACCTAGTTATAACATTAGATGCACCTAGTTATAACATTAGGTGCACCTAGTTATAACATTAGGTGCACTTAGTATTGATGCTCAGTGTACAATTCACTTTCACCTATAATACATTTTACTTGCATCTGCAATACATTTTACTTGCACTTGTGCAAGTAATTTACTTTGTTAACATTCATGCGTCTGGGTGCAACCTATGTGCACCTAGTTATAACATTACGTGCACCTAGTTATAACATTAAGTGCACTTAGTATTGATGCTCATTGTACAATTTACTTGTACTTGTAATACAATTTACTTGCACGTGTGCACCTATTTTCACTTAAAGGTGCAAGTAATTTACCTTGTTAACATTTATGCACTTGAGTGCACCTATGTGCACCTAGTTATAACATTACGTGCACCTAGTTATAACGTTAAGTGCAACTGCATTCCAGACACGTGGCGCGCGGTGATTCGTCTGCATTTCTCTCCTGGGTGGCCAGTACGCACCTGAACGCGATCCTATATATATATACACACACACACACAGATACATACTATACATACACACACACACACAAACTAACTAACTAAACTAACTAATATAGATAAATCTCTAATTATTAGTTAATTATATCTCTAATATATATTACTCTTATAATTGATTACATTATTTTCCCTATCAAAGCATATCAGATTTCCCATATACATTTATACTCATAACAATGTTCATAATTTGGATAATACAATGGTATAATAGCGCATGTGTGCGCGCACACATATATTGTGCAATGACGGTCAAATATTTGATGAGAATGAAATTAACTAGGAGACTGTTAAAGAAATTGATTAGTAAGTTCAACCAAGATACAACAAAGATGGAAAATAGAAATTAGTCACATCTATAAAAAGCATAATAGAACAACCATAAATTGGTCGAGAAAGCTATCTTGCATAATATAGAGGTTTGCTACACTTTGAGAGTTTAATTAATCCCCATGTTTCTGTCACAATAATTCTTAGAGAGAAAGAGTTGGGTGTGGTGTGGTCTGATATCATTCTTAGAATCAAGTCTTAAGACTGGATTTATCTCTGAAAGAGACATCCTTTTAAGCTGATGTGGTTGCATATAAAATATTCTTTTTTTTTAATTTATTTACACGTGTATTTCAAACTTATTATTCTAGGAGTAATTCTACATGTACTCCCAATTCACACTCCCATTTTGTACTCCATATGAGTTGGCATGCTTTGATTGACCAATTTAATAGGGGGTCATGATGTTTGTCCATTACCTTTTTGTCATCCTCCAATCAAATTTGAACACAATTGGAAATAAAAGTTTGGAGTATGATTTTGGGAGTATATCTAGTATTTTTGTTATTCTAGCAAGCTTGTAATATAGTTTGCTGCCATTTGGCAGCTTTTCAAGATAAAGATAACCTAATGACTAATGTGGGTAAAAAAAACATGATAGTAATAATACCAAAATTACGAACGCGTGTATTCGGGGCGGGCAAGCGGGTACAGTATTTGGAGTAGTGGGAGCGTTCCAATGCTCCAAATTAAAATACCCTAAAAATGAAATGTCGAAAGTGCGTAACGAATCATGCATTAAAACTACCTTTATGCTGAATTGCTCGCGGAATCATGGCGTACGGAGATGGAAATGAAAAGACATGAGCTGCTTCTATCTGGCGCATCAATTGAAAAGCCTAGTGCAGTGGTGCTATGAATGATAGATTTTATTCCGATCCACCTTATCTTTCGTTTTTTTTCTGGGAATGGTTGACTATCTGCGCATGAAATTATGATTTTAGGTGTCGCCCAATCGCGTCGAGTTTCCAGGTGAAATTTTATCAGAAACTTCTTGCCATCATCATCAGTGTTGTGCTTAGCTTGACCCCATTCCCATTGATATATGCTACCTTCAATTCTTCCTAGTGACACTTCTGTAGCACCAAATTAAAAGCTAAGACAGAATCCATGGATATACACTCAGCAGGCAGCAGCATTTGTGTTCCGATCGAGACTTTATACTCCCTGTCTGTTATGCATGTCTCATATGTACTGAAAGATGATAAGTGTTAGACGGAACTGAGTTTAACAAAATTCACCTAGTGGCAATAATGTAAATTTAATTCCGTAGTAAAAATGGACATCGGAGAACTCAAAGAAATTATTATGTATTGATTATGCTTAGCTTTTTGTTTAATGGTGGAAATTATATATGAAGATTACACATTGTGTTACAGCAGGTTATTGAATTATGCTTAATTTGATTGACTAGGACCAGAATGTGTGTACTGATAAATCCTGTCAGATCTAACCGGCAAAAGACATAAATTAGTTGTTTTTCAACTCAAATCAAGAAGGCTAATAGGTCGCTCTGTTTAATTTGGTTTTAGTGAATTGCGGCTGCGGCAACGGTGGCTCGAGGGATGAGAAGGTTGTCGGCGGTGAAAAACAAGGAGGCAGAGGCAGCATGGCTGTAAAGGAATCTATTGAGGATGGCGGCGCCGGGCGCCACCACGAGATTCTCCCACGCTTCATCCGCTTCTCTGCCGCCGCGCTTTAGGAACGCCTCCGTGGCGTCCAGGCGGTGTATCTTCCACCCCTTGACGTGCTTCAGTCGCTTGATTTTCTCTAGCTGCTTGCACGCTAGTTTTCTGGTGTTCTTCTTCACGTCGTTAATGGCGTCTTCCAGTAGCCTCGCGCGGATTTCCTCGTCGGAAATTGCGGTTTCAATGCGGAAATACCGGTCTAATTCTTGCATACCAATTGCTCGACGTAATCCCTGAGAGTAATCTCTGCTGGCCGGATTAAACATGCCTCTCGCCTCCTCAATCAGCCCCTTCTCCACCATCCGATCGACCCGCTCCGACACGAACGAATGCAGAACCGGCAGCGAAACGTCGACGCAGATAAAACAGAAATCGTATTTGGACTTCAATTCCCAATCCTCGTCTTCCACGAGCGCCTCAATGAACGAATTCGACCCGCCGGCGATGATCGGCACCCTCCCCCACCCCGCAATCGACTTGATGCAGCTCGACGCCACGTTACAGAAATCCTTCGCCGTGAAATCGTTCTCGGGATCGATTATCCCTAGCAGATGGTGCGGCACGCCACCGGCTTCCTCGTCGGTGATTTTGTTAGTGAGCACGTCAAATCCCTCGTACACCTGCATTTTGTCCGCGTTCACTATCTCCGCCGAGAACCGCCTGGCGAGATCGACGGATAGTCTCGATTTTCCGGCACCGGTCGGCCCCATCACCACCGCAACCTTCTCCTTCTGCGGGCGGCGCAGAATTTTCAGGTGATCAATCCCGCCGCCATTGGGTATGTGCCGCAAAGGCTGTTTTTGTTTGCACATAAATGTCTGCGGCACATATCCCGTACTCATCGTCCTATGAAAAGTGAAACGTATACACCAAAAATAATGTTTCACTCAATTTATATATTTCACGACAAAACAAATAACTGAATAAGTCTCGGTCTCGAAATTTTGAATCAAATAAATACTTAAAATTAGACTCGAAAATAACAATATTAGGATTAGAGAGCGACCGGTGGACACATAAAATTGCAAAGAATGAGAAGTGTTCTCTTTGAGGTGAATATATTTGTGAGACCAAATGGGAAGGGTTTGGGAATTTATAGTTGCAAAAAGAGTGTGTGCCCATCAATCACTATATACCGGTCAACGAACTTCAATTTGCATCTTTATATTGGCAGCCCACAATACACAATCCCATTAAAATGAAAAAGTAACTATATGGAGTGTATTGAGCATCATATTACACGTATTGTATTATTTTAGAGATATGAAATCACAGAGTTTGAATCTATAATATTTGAGTTAATACCCAATATAGTCCTCGACTATAGTGATTTTACTTAATTTAGTCCTAGATGATTTTTGTGCTCAATTTAATTCTCAACTTTGATGGTTTTACCCAATTTAGTCTTTTGTTAAAAATTCTGTTAGTGAACGGTTAGAAATAGGGTCCTAAAGATAATATTTCATCCTTCATCCCATTTGGGATGATTCCTTCTTCTTCCCTTATTAAGATCCACGCAGAAATGTAAAACTTCGTACCCAAATATTTATTTACTCTGTATTTATTTATTTAGGGTTGAAGTTGATGATTTGGTACCAAAATTTACATTTCTGGGGTTGAAGTTGATTTGGTACCAAAATTTACATTTCTGCATGGATCTTAATAAGAGGAAGAAGAATGGATCATCTCAAATGAGACAAAGGATGAGAAATTACCATTATGACCATATTTCTAACCGTCAACTAACAGAATTTTTAACAAAAGGACTAAATTGTGTAAAATCATCAAAGTCGATGACTAAATTGAATACAAAAAGTCATTTAGGACTAAATTGAGTAAAACGGGGACTATATTAGGTATTCTCTATAATATTTTATAAAATTACAATATGTACTATTTTTATAATAATAATTATTGTTATCAATTTACGTAGAGTTGACGGGTTGGAGGTTTCTTGAGCTGTCCAACTGTCACCAATTTTTTAGTATTCAATTTTTTTCTTTTTCTACTTCTTCATATATGTACGTATTTTGGGTAGTACAGTTGTGCATTCGATTGAGTTGGTTTTACATCTCAATATTGTGAGTTGTGCATTGTAGGGTGATAAGATGTGCATTAGTGTGCTTAATTGGTGTGGTGCATCATAGGACTTTTGATAAATATGAAATTTTAGAAGATGGTGCATCATAGATTCATAGACTGTTGAGATGTGCATTGTAACGCTAGGTGTGATGCATTGTAGGACTATGAATTGTGCATTGGTTAGGTATTAGTGCATCGATGTTGTAACAAGTTTGAAAATCGTATTGTGGAATGAATATTTTCCTTTTTGACGTGGTTGATTGTTGCTTGGAACGCTAATTTAAACATGGCAAATATTCTTTACTGTTTTATTCTCATAATTTCCTTAGCAAATTTGTTGGTTTAATCCTCATTTGTTTTTAATGGTTCAAATTAGACCACACATTCTCACCTAGGGAGTGATTCTTATTGGAGCAGTACTACGCACGCACAAATATATATATATATATATATATATATATATATATATATATATATATATATATATATATATACACATGTATGTATATATGTATGTATGTATTGTTAACTGTTAACTTAGATGTTAGGAGTTCAATTCTTGAGCTATACAAAAGCTTTAACATTTTAACATATAAATTTAAAAATTTAATAATAAGTGAATTGACGAGCTGACCAGATTAGCCCATTAACCCACTACTTGACAGAATGGGTTTCTAAAATCGTAACACACCCAAAAATCATCTGGGTCAACTTGTATGGGTGGGTTTGACCCATTTTGACACCTCTAAATTCATAGCCTACACAAAAAGCTTTAATGTTTTAACATATAAATTTTAAAAAATTAAAAATTACTAATAAGTGAACTGATGAGCTAGCCAGTTTAGCTCATCAACCCACTACTTCACGAGCTAAATTACGAAAATTGTAACCCGCTAAAAAATGGGCCGGCTTGGCTGGTTTTGACACCTCTAAATTTACGTCACTCAACATATGGAATGAATTGGCTCAAGGAGGGGGAAAGTAGACAAGACCAGATTAGATTTGGTGTTCATGTCATAACTCATCGTCACTTTCGTTTCTCGATCCTGTTGTTGCCTCTGGATTACGAGGTTGTTGGCTACTTGGCTTGTTGCAATCGCCCTATATCGACGCTCTGATAATACAAATACACTCTATATTTTACTCTTCCCAAGTAATCAAAAACTCATTGTATCTCCTCATTGATTTTTCATATTTTATCAATCACTTTAAACTCGAATTCAATAATTTATATTAGAATTGGTGAATTAATTCACACCACCAACAATAATAATAGTAGAAATCTTGAAAGATAACATAATGTACATATGAAATGCTCTCGTTTTGTTCTCTACTTTTGATTGATATACAATCTTATTGATAACTTACTTTCCCACCCCCCACCCCATTTTCTTTTCTTTCTAGTCAATTAATGTACAATAACTAATTAGGTAACGGAATATATACTTTTAGGTATAATTAATATTTTTTGCAAAAGAAAATAGATAACCTTTCTTGTCAAAGTAGGGTTTGCAGCTAGATTGGTATAGAGTTATTTTTTTAAACCCTTTGGCTTCAGTTTGGAATTTAATTAGATCCTTTAAAAAAGTAATGACCGTACTATTGATAGTGATGAGTTAGTGCTAATATAGTAATATACTAATATTCCGATTTGAAATTTGCCAATTGCTCTTATCTAGAAATCTTTAATTTACAAAAAAAAAAAAAAAAAAAAACACTATTAATACTCAAACCTCCCCAATTTAGTTTTTCTTTTCTTTCTTTTTTTTTTTTGAAAACCAAAAGACCAAATGCATTAGAATAAGTGTTCAATACAAGTGGGAATAGAATCAAACCAACTAGAAAAACCAGCTTGGGAACGAGCCGCCCGAGCTAACGCATGGGCACACTTGTGTGAGTTTTCAAAGGGTGGTCCATGTGTGATTAATAGACAATTACAAAACAGTAAGGTTACGTAGTGCACAATTTTAGATAGTGAATAAATTTTGTTATCATCATCAAAGAAAAAATCTACTTGCGCATTTAAATATTGAAAAATATAAACCTATGAAATACATTTTTTTCTCCAAAATTTTAATTTTGAATGTTATAAGAAAATTAAAAATAAAATAAGAGAAAAAAATTGTTTAATTCATAAATAATAAACGAGACAGGTAAAATAAGCAAAAGTAATACTTACATATTTGCAAATTAACTAGTTATGATGATGCAAATTGGACAAGGGTAGGAGTCGAAACTTATACTACGTAGGGTCACGTACAATGAGATTGAGAGATCGTACATCTTTGATCAAATAGTAGTATAGGTAGTGAAAGAGATGTAAGACTATCTATAGAATTGAGAAACTATATATATTTAATTTAAGTTTTCTACGCTATAATAACGCATTCTGAGTTAGCTAAAGCGGTGTCCTTAAATTTGATTGCTAGTCAAGTGGCATGTGAATATACTCACACAATTATGACAAGTTGACAACTATGTAAACAAAGTCACACATCATATATAAGTCGACTATTTGCAACAGTTATAGGTCTAGGGGAGTTACATGCCTAACGTTATCTCCAACCAAATGGACTCGGATTAATATTTCAAAAAGTTAATATTTAGTCTTGAAATAACCAGTGGAACTGACCTATAACTTTATTACTCTTAATTAACTTGTCCTATAGCTGCATAAACTTTTAGAATTAAATTTTAATTACCGAATAGCTAAAAAACGCATTATATTATGCGATCCAAGACATAACCATCCACAAAATAGTTATCCTAGCTTGGCAACAGAATATAATAATTATAATACTGACTAATATATATAATCTTCTAAATCTTAGAGAATATTTTAGTGGAAATGACTTTAATTATTATTGCAACGGTCAGTAATCAACTTTAATTTTTGGCTAACTATATTTATAATAAAGATATAATGACATATATATATATATATATATATATATATATATATATATATATAGGATTGCACTCTAGTGCCAACTACCGCCTAAGTAGGAAATGAGAACGCTCCACAGCCGTCCACGTGTCCAGATAATGAATCAGATGCAATTTTAAAAAAATGACGCGGTGACATTTTCGTAAATAACTGGAACTTTGGTGCACCTAGTTTCACTTACAAGTGCACCTAGTTTCACTTACAAGTGCACATAGTTTCACTTACAAGTGCACCTATTTTCACGTACAAGTGCAAGTAATTTACCTTGTTAATATTCATGCACCTATTTTCGCAAATATTTTCACTTACAAATGCAAGTAATTTACATTGTTAATATTCATGCACCTGGTGCAACCTAGGTGCACCTAATTATAACATTAAGTGCACCTAGTTATAACATTAGGTGCACCTAGTTATAAGATTAGGTGCACTTAGTATTGACGCTCAGTATACAATTCACTTGCACCTGTAATACATTTTACTTGCATCTGCAATACATTTTACTTGCACTTGTGCAAGTAATTTACTTTGTTAACATTTATACATCTGGGTGCAACCTATTTGCACCTAGTTATAACCTTAGGTGCACCTAATTATAACATTAGGTTCACTTAATATTGATGCTCATTGTACAATTTATTTGCACTTGTAATACATTTTACTTGTACGTGTGCACCTATTTTCATTTACAGGTGCAAGTAATTTACTTTGTTAACATTTATGCACTTGGGTGCACCTATGTGCACCTAGTTATAACATCACGTGCACCTAGTTATAACGTTAAATACAACTACATTCCGGACACATGGCGCGCTGTGATTCGTCTGCAGTTTTCTCCTGGGCGGCCAGTACGCACCTGAACGCGATCATATATATATATATATATATATATATATATATATATATATATATATATATATATATATATATATATATATATATATATATATATATATATATATATATATATATATATATATATATATATATATATATATATATATATATATATATATATATATATATATATATATATATATATATATATATATATATATATATATATATATATATATATATATAGATTAATGGTTTGAGGCTTGCTAAAATATAAGGAAAAATAATAAAGTTAGCTTTATAAATTTTGTAAACTTGAAAATTTGTAATAATTGAATCTTACTAATATTAATCCTTACTTTTTAGATGAATAATATATGGGTGCGTGTGGAGTATCATATTTTTAAAAGCTTTCTTGAATTTCTTGACCCGTTGACCAATGATGCATGCCTTACATTTTCAAATGTGTTCTGTCATATCGCTATCATATTTTATGCTTGAAAAAGTTATACTTTTTTAATCTTATTTTTAATTTTAATATTATCATGATATCATTATAAGTTTAAAAAATAAAAGCATAAAAAATCGTCACAGACATAGTTTAACTACTCAATCAACTCGTCGTAGGGTGCAAGATTTGAATCCTGCTAATGATTTAAAAAAAAAAAAAAAAAAAAAAAAAAGAGAGAAGTGGTGTGGTGATAAACCTTTAAGTTTGGAATTTGAACTTATAAAAAATAAAAAGTTTTAACCCAGACCATACTAATAACTACTCCGTATTTATTAAAGATAAACATATTTTATGCTACCGGTCTATCTTACCTAAACGATTACATTGTGGATTGAGTTTGACCAATTTAGGTCCAACAGATCCTTACCTTCTCCTCCAGATTAAATATAAACATCCTTAACTAATTATCATCTTTATTAAACTTGTTAGGTTAACTTCTTGTCATAATTAAGTTGTTAAGTCTGAACGGTAAATAGTGTTAGTTCGATCTCAATGGCAATAATATAATTCCACGCGTGACAATCATAAGCATGTCCATTTCAACCAAGTGGAAGTAATCAGTGCATGTATGTTAATGTAGTGGTTTCAACCTTAAAAACGGCCGAGGTTATCCGCTATAATTGGGATTTTGATGGTCATGATCACACTTAAACTGATCTAAGCTCATCTCATTATATAGTACATACTCGTTTTCAAAAAAAAAAATATATAGTACATACTCCATACAGTCAGCATTAACTAATCATTAAAAACTGGAAATCTATTCATTTATTTTCTAAACCTACTGTCCTGTATTATAGTTCAAGAATGAAGAAGCTAATTAAGGTAGTGTATCTCAGGGAGGGACAAACCTAGGCCTGTTTGGTAAATAATCAGTCTATCAATCAATTTTGACTTATTTGATCACTATTAATTGTTTGGTTAATAAGTTTTTTGTAACTCCAAAATACTAAAATTCAAAAGGCTACTCAAAGCAGCCTTTTCAATTAGCTTTTTAAGAAAAGAAATTATACCAAACAACTATCAGCTAACAGCTAATCTATCAAACAACTTTTTTACAATCAGCTAATGTTATCAACTAATTATACCTTCTAACCCAATCAGCTAACAGACATTTACCAAACAGGGTCCTAGCCTGCCTGACAAGGGCACAAGGCAACCTATAACTTCGCTCATGTATATAAATCACACATGTTCGACAGACTCGACCAAGATGGTGTTCACAAGAAATGAACTAATGATTTTATGGCACGAAAATCATCATCCACCTATTATATGGACTCTTGATTTTTATTTCCTCACTTTAACTCCTTAACGTGACAAGAGCTGATAAGTTATCTTCATTATATAGGTCTCAAAGAAAATGTTAATATTAAATTTTGAATGAGGGAATAAAAGCATGAAATAAAATTTGGGAATCCAAATAATATTTTTTAAAGATTGACTAATAAAGATGGATGGCATATGAGACTAATGGTATATGTTTATAGTATTTTATAAGGTAGTGTAAACACTCTTCTTCCTAGCTTGTACTTTCTCAGTTTCTCCTTTGGCCGGTCCAAGATAACCTTTATTCAGCTCCATCAAATGATATTATTAATATTTTATATAGATAAGCTTTCATGACTTAATTAATTGCAAAAAAGAATTATTACTATTCTTATCAATTATTTTCAAAGTATGCCATTAAATCTAATGTAATAATAATTACATAAAAGGAAGGTTATACCAGGTGGTACAAGAGCACATTACAAGAATCCCATGCGCCCACTGAATCCACCACCACCACCATCATTCATACCGTGCATCTTATTCTGTTCCTTACATTTTGTCACAACCTCTTTTTTCAACTATTTTTTTCACATCTCAATTTAAAATTTATATAGACAAAAAATTTCGTTTTGCAAGGTGTGACTAAGTAGGTGGAATATGACTTTTGTAGTAGAATATTACAAGTTCAATTATTTCTAACACTTTCTCAATTGAGTTCCTTACACAAGATCTTCATAATTCAATAGAATTTGATTTATCCAAACGCACTAATACAAAAATGAACCAAGAATACCGACTTTTAGCAATCCTTCTAAAAAAAACAGTGGTGTATTCTTTAAATAAATAAATAAATAAAACTCGTGGTGGCATAATCATAAATATTTGAATAAGAATCCGCAACCGTTTCTAAAGAAATTAAAATGGTTGCGATCTGGAAAAAAAACGCGGTTAGCTTGTTTTCCGCGACTGTTCCTTTACAGAACAAATGCGGAAACTACCTTTCCCTAGTATCTGCTACTGTACTGTTGTACAACAGTTGCGAAAAGTCATTTACAACAGTTGCGAAAAGTCATTTACAACAGTTACTAAAAGCTCTTTATAACAGTAGCGAATTAGTTGTTCTGTACTAGTGACACATCCTAATAATTATTCTAGATTTATCTCTCGCTATAAAAAAAAAATCTGTCTTTTTGATTGATTGAGTTTCAATCTAAATGACAATATTAAATTCATTTAGGTAATGAGTAGTTTAGGAAAGTTATTATAGCTTGAAAAGTGTGGCATTTATATTTCTGGATATCCATCAATGAGGATCCAAAATCTTGCAAGATTATTAATCATTAAAGGTGACAACTTAATCATTTTTATGGATTGACATGATTTACCTAATTAGGATTCCATTTCAATCAAGTCACAATAACATGACTAGCGAGTGCACATTGGTTAAACTCGATCTACTTTTGTATAATAATTCGTAAACCAAACATAAAGATAAACCGCATTAGGAAGGCCCTATGTGACGGACTTGACTAAAAGACTATTGACAAGAATTAAACTCATGACTTTTTGGAAAGAGAATTATACTTCGATTCACTTACTCGGTCACAGTAATTTAATTTTTTTGGGCAACTTGCAGCCACGTGTTACATTAATTAACTATATGGCCAATTAATATATTATATATTGATGGTGACATGTTTTACGTGCGTGGAGGTTTTGAATGACATTATTAATTTTTTATGATTGAATTTAATGTAATCATGATCAACAATATATACTATAATATAATCATATAATGAATTTTAAAGTATTGAAATTAGTAATGTCACTTTTCTCAAATCTTTTCATAGAGCTTGCTAGTCATGCTTCAAATTATGTGAGTCCACTTGATCAATTTGTTCGTTGTGGATTTCTCTTGGTTATGCTTTCATTTGCTTGTTTTTGAGTTTTGATGGACTAATAAACCAGTATAAATCAAATAGGTAGAAATAATTGTGATATAAGTAATAGTACAGTTGATATATTATATATTAAAATCAGTCTTTTAACATTCATTTTCTAATGATTTATTATGACAAGGGAGGAAGGGATACCTAGTCGTAGATGATCTTGATGACTAGCTCTAGATGGAGAACCTCGACCTAAGAAGGAATAATTAATATAAGGGACATGTAGCTAAGCCACACTCTAGTAACACGGGTTGGAGAAACTGTACTGGTGTAGGAGTAGTGGCACAAGAGAGACGGTAGTGTAGCTTGATATGCCATTCCTATTAGCTACGGGAAAAAGGATAGCAAAGCACGCACAAGTATAAATAGGCCAGGTGAAAGCTCGAGGGGGATTTGAATTTTTGCATTGTAATGTTATGTTATCTTCTAATTTAGTCTTACGAGACTTGTATAAATTTGGACTCTTATTTACTTGATAAGCAATATAATATAGCTCGGGAAAAGATTTAAGTCAACCAACCCATGTACCCTTTTTTTTACATTAATTTCTTAATTGTTATTGTTAACTAGAATACTTGGTCAATTCATTTTTGTAATGAAAATAATATTTTTTTTTTGGTGATAATATTATCACAATTACATAATTCAAGTAAATATTTAGTTAAAAAAAATTTGTACCATGCATGTACTCATGTAATATGTAGGAGTGTGGAATATGATGAAATATTCATAAATATTTCAAATATATTAAACATGCAAGTACTTAAGATAAAATGTGTTGAAATTCATATATAGCACAATCAAAAGGAGTAAATTTCGAATATACGTTGTCGTTTTGCCTTTCTTGTTTTCTCGTTTTGGATTATTACTTATTTACTTTTAACACAAAAGCAGTATGCACGTTCCTTTTGATTTTTGAAGGGCGGCTTGGTTCGTAGAATGCAAGATATATGCGGCGAGGGAGTATGGACCACGACAAACACGCGACGTTCCACGTTGGCCGCCCTGCTCGCTAAACCTACAGCCATGCATGCTCGGACCACCCACTTCCTACTTTGAACTGGATCCCTCTTAAATCCATGGTTGACCAAAACAAGAATGTCCGCCCACCCCACTCCCCAAAAAAGAGAGAGAGAGAGAGAGAAATGATTCACATTTTGTAACTTTTTGTATCTCGTGGTTATTGACTTATCGCTACGTACTGATTCCTTCCCTCCAAGTATGCAAAGTAGATTGGAAAATACTTTCTTAGGTAATGGGTGAATTGGTTGATTCCCACACGTAGTAAATTTAATTATATATGTACTTTGTGATTGTTAAGAAAGTAAAGTTTATGAAGCTTGATGGATTGAATATGTAACTAGCCAAATCAGGGGACGGACTCGGCGGCGACCAAAGTGGGCCGATCCTACTAAGCGCATCCTTATTAGTGGGATTTTTTCGCCGTTATTGAGTAGTTTTTGTAAATGTGATTAGGAAAGAGAAAATGGAAGGTGAGGAAAAAAGTTAAACAAATATGTTTTTTTTTTTTTTTAAAAAAAAAAGTACATTGCCAGGCGCAACAAGCAAATGGAGGCAAATGGTTGGATGTGGTACAAAGTTACTGTAGCAATAACTTGATCTTGCAGGAGTAATTTCTTTTTCTCTTTCCTTGCACCTCTCACCTCCAACTAGGATTTCACTGTAGAAATAACACCATATTATGCATTGATGGTGATGCTCTAAGGGACTCGGATAGACAAGAATGTGACTTGGCAGTTATGGAGTGGGCTCGTTTGGTTCGTAGAAAATATTTTAGGGGAAATGGAATTAGAATTCTATGAAAAAGTAATTACTTTTTTTTAGAAAGATGAATTTCACTGTTTAGTTGGTGGAAAAAAATTACTGTGAATAATGATTCAGTTGTTTGGTTGGATTTAAAATCGTAAGGAATAACGAGTATAAGTATATGCCCCTACAAATTAATAAAAGTAATAATAATTAAGAAAGAATACAAATGGTACGTAAAATAGTCAAATCATATCAATTTTTCTTCTCATCTTTCATGGAAAACAAAATCCTTGACTCAACCAAGATTTTGTTTTCCTCAAATGTGAGGAATTCATTTTACATTGGAAAATGAATTCAATGAATCAAACACCAAAAAACAACGTTTTCCTTCCTTCTAAAGAAAACAATTTCCATGAAAATACTTTTCCATCCAACCAAACAATTTTTATGGAAATACTTTCCTAGATTTGTGCTAATGTAATTAAGGAGATTTGTTACCTCAATTATTGGTAGAAAGGACATGTATAAATACTTCTTAAAACGCGGGTTCAATATTCAATTTTATAACTTTCTAAAGACAATAAGATATATTCTTTGACTTTAATTTATTATTCGTATCTTGTTCTTACTATATGAGCGGTTATGTTGACCTGCCCTCAGTTATTCTAGTTGTGAAATGAACAAAACTATTTTGAATTATAGTTGAGTTGGTTTATGCAAAATTCGGTTATCTAATAATAGCTTTACATTATATTAAAAAAATACTGAAATTTGATGATAATATCTAATCATGTATTTGTGGAGAAATGTTGGGCCACTGAGAAAAGTTTGGTTTTTAGGCCTGGGAGAGCATAAAAAAGGCCTTGAAACAAACCTGTACGTTGGGGATAATGTTATATCTTATAGTGGGCTTCTCATCGTTCCTGTTGTCGTTGTGCCACAATTGTGAGGTAGTAATAGATGAGTTGTTATGCCGTGGACTTGGTCCACCTTGCAAGGTGGACCTGGGTCTACATTCAAATACACTATACTCTACATTCACATACATTATACTTTACATTCATAATTTGTGAACTCAACATTCACACATTATAGGATTATATGTTTAGTAACTATACTCTACATTCACATACACTATACTCTACATTCACAATTTGTAAACTCCACATTCGCACATTCAAA
The DNA here is from genome assembly GCF_003576645.1 of Ipomoea triloba. NCBI lineage: Eukaryota > Viridiplantae > Streptophyta > Magnoliopsida > Solanales > Convolvulaceae > Ipomoea > Ipomoea triloba. The sequence continues at coordinate 29,477,301 of NC_044919.1, read as the reverse complement.
ACTCTATATTCACAGGTCCTATACTCCACATTCACAACTTGAGAACTCCACATTCACACATTACAGGGTTACAAGTTGCTAGAACTTCTTAACTCTATTACAGATTCACACATGCATAACTCTACATTCACGATTTCTATACTCCATATTCACAATTTGAAACCTCCACATTCACACATTTCTAGGCAACTCTACATTCACACAATCATAAATCTACATTCACGATTTCTATACTCTACATTCACACTTTGAAACCTCTACATTCACACATTTTTGGACAACTCTATATTCAGCAATATGTTTACTAATTAATAAAAAAAAAAGACAAAAACGACGTAGGTTTGGACCCAGGTCCACCTTGCAAGGTAGACCTGGGTCCACAACATAATTTGCCGTAATAGATAGCATTCTTGGTGTGTTTGTTTGGGAATTGAACCCATCGAGGATTGGTTTGCAGGCCGGTTTTGGGTACCCAAGCATGTAAATCGAGAAGCAAACATATGTGTAGATTGAATGACTTCTCTTCGCCAAAAAATCTTGTAGTCCAGTGACACCAAGCTAAGTTACGTATGAGAGATTGTGGGTTTCTGGCCTGGCGAAAAGAATGATTTCTCTTGCTTCAATGAGATTCAACGATTGATATTACCCAATGTTATTGGCGTTGTTTATCCACGATTTATGTTATCTATATCAATAATTTAGTCATTGTTATACCAAGAATCATAATTCAGTTAACAATTCTGTACATGTAAACAAATAATTTGATAATTGCTAACATTCATATTCTGTATTTGTAGTTGACACATTCTGTATATGTATTTAACAATTTGATATAGAATCTGAATGTTATTTTTGAATCAGAATCGTCTACCATGTAAGGTAGACCCTGGTCCTATAATTCGCCATAATTTAGTTCGGTTAAGTTGAAGTCTATGATATTTATATTCTTAAATTTAGTCAAATTAATACATTATAAAAATAAATTATATGAGGATGGCTAAACGGAAATGAAAGGTGATATAAGGTGTGTAGGGCGGCCGCTGATCGCACGTAATAATGAGCTGTCAGCTGTCCCCCAATTATTAATCTATCTTTGTCAATTATCAGCCATATCCAAAATATATAGAGAGCTGACTATTCTTTAATGTTTACTTTGTTTCTGGCCTTATATTCTAATTGTGAATTTTAGATAAGATTTAGATACAGGTGGGATTTGCCCACAAGTTAAGTAATCTTGACTATCAAAGTCACACTGTACTATTTAAATATTTTAAATTATCCATAACGTATAAATAAGATGCAATGCATAGATTTCTTTTAATTTGCTTTGAAAATGTAGGTTATAAGATAGAACCGTCAAAATAGGCTTAATCCGTCAAACTAATTCATCTCGCTCTGTCAAAAAGATAGGGCAAGCTCTAAAAATCAGAATCGGTATTATAGTGGACTTTTTAGCTCGTTCCTGTCTAACCTGCAGGCTTGACAAGCCTGCCAGCCCGTCTAATACACACACACACACACACCATATTAACTATATAGGCCTATATCCTATAATTAGTCATTTAGTCATATATATGACGCGAATTTAAAAAACAAAAAAAAAAAACAAAAACAAAAACAAACAAACAAACAACGAGGACGCACCCGACTGGGTGCTTCGTTGCACAGCATGCCAGTGTGGCGCTAAAATTATAGATTTTGATGGGTCCCACAAATTTAATAAAAATCAAAGTTCTGGCAAGGAGATTTTTTCGCTCTCCTCCATATAAATTTCCTTTTTAAAAAGTCACACCAAAAACTTAAAAAGAAAAAAATTATTATTAATGATGCTTTAAGTATTCCCGGCCCTTCCCCACTTCCCCTTTAGATTCTTTAATCCTTTCCCTCAAATTATTTAGTCCCTTCCCACTTCTCCACTTTCCCACTTCCCCACTTCCCTTTCACTTAAATTATTTAATCCTTTCTCATTTCCCCACTTCACTTTTCTAGTTTTCCTTATGATTCTTTAATCCCTTCAGTTCCCACTTCCCTTTCCCTTAAGCCATCCTTAATAGTGATTTTTGAGAAAAAAATTAATGTGGATGAGAGATAGTGAGGAGAGAAAATGAGTGAAACTCTTGCAGGATATGAGATTTTTTGTCTGAAAATGTGAGACCAAAGAATGTGCGCAAGAATTGTGGTTCCGCGCAATAAATTTTTTTGTGTTCTTTTGGCAACTTGCTTTTTATTTTTCTTTCTTTTTCTCCTCCCTCCCATTTTCTATTTCATAGTCACACCTGCAAAAACTCCTCAAAAAACCACAAACTAGTGAGGATGCTTTTACAAATCTTAATCCCAAATTTCTCGTTCCCAAATCACAAACTCATTGTCACAAGCTGCAAGACACGAAGTCTCCTTTTCGACCCTTCATAGAGAATCATTGTCTCACAAAATTACAAGTCACATGATGATGAATCGATGACACTCCTTAAATTCTTCAACGCAAGCACACAGCGACGAGCCGACGATGCTTCTTCCCCTTCGACGTATCGAGCCAATGACATCACTCCAATTAATTTGTTTAATTGTTGATATTGTATGTGAAATACTTGAATTGTTTTAGTGTTAAAACTTTGTTTATTGTTAAAACTTTATTATGCATATACTTTGGATATATTCATTACAAATTTTTACTTTTAAAAAATAAAAAATTAATATTTTACCATTTTGGCGGGCCTTGCCTAAACCCGCATGCTTAAGGAAGGGCAAGGCGGGCTGGTCCTCCCTTAGGCCCCATATTTTTGCGGAGTGGGCTCCGTCTTGCCGGCCTGTTTCGACAGTTCTATATATAGTTACTTTAACACAAATGTGGCTTACTTTGTTACTTTTTGAGATCGCACTCAACACAAACATAAATAATCTTGGTATGTAAAGTCATATTATACTTTGCTAAGCAAACTTGTGATGTGACAAAAACAAAATGCAAATATTTAAAACTATTAGCTGTTGGTCAAATTTGACCAAATTAAAGTCATGAGTCATAAAGACAAGCATGTAATCATATTAATTATATATAAAGAAAAAATTATAATATTGGTGATTCTTGCACGTAATATAATACAACTAAAAAAGGTTTGGGGTTGTCATATAACTTTCTATATTCATTTTTAATTGTATTTAGTTCAATCCACACTTTAAATTTGTCTCAAAGATCTAGTAATAAATCATATCTAAAAATGTGTAAGTAAATCTCATTTTATAATCCTAACTAGTAAAAAATCTTTTAAAAAAAAGAGTAAATCAACTTCTTCTTTTTTTGAAAATAAGAGTAAATCAACTTAAATTATCTATAATTGCACTTTCATAGTTCCCAATGAAGGTAAATAAGTTATCGGAATATATATTTGAAAAGAAATAATTAAGACAGTAGTTGTATCTCTAGGAGTTTGAGTACAAGTTTGTGGGCGTGTCTGCGCTGTTGTCATAGAGGCTCAACTTTTATACTAGGCAATGAGGTATTGCTTTGACAGGTTAGACCAATAGCACTGGTCTGGGTCGAATTTGGTGCCTTGTCCAATTATCCTTCACCAATTACCAAATATTTGTAAAAGTTTTACTACATATACCCTAAAAGAAAATGTCTGCATCAAAAAGTTTAAATGAGAGTTGAAGTTAAGAGTATAATTAGAGAGTCCCTTTAGCATTTTCTTGTAAAGTACTCCCTCAGCCCCATTTTACCTATTCTACTTACTATTTATTGGTCAAATTGACTTTTTCTTCTTTGTTTATTTTCTTCAGTAATTTTTACTCATTTTTAAATTTGATTTTTTGAGTTTAATAGTACTTTTAGTGTAGTTTCTAAATATATAAATTTTGTATATTAATACTAAACTTAATATTATAAAAAATTAAATTAAAAATATTTCCAGTCAAACCTCGTTAACCGAATCAGCCACATAAAATGGGACGGAGGTAGTACTTTTTCATATACACAACAAATTAAAGCTTTATGCCCCGGGCCAGCCACTTCTTTGACAAACCAATAAGAAGGTTCGTCATTAGCCTACCATCTTTGAATAGTCCTATTTGACAACTGTACTGTTCACCGCGTACGTACGAACGAAGTTTGGATCACTGTCCACTGATAGGTATAAATTATGGGCATTTCTAACAACCAGCCCATATGCAACTCAACCTACCTCTCACCATCTACAATCACCATCTACAATGGCCACTTCTTCCATTATCCAATTCTTATCCTTCTCTCTCCTTCTCTTTCTCTGCTCCTCTTTTGCCCAAACCTCCTTTCGCCCTAAAGCTCTCGTCGTGCCCGTCACTAAACACGCTCCCACTCTCCAATACCTTACCACAATCAACCAAAGAACGCCCCTCGTCCCGGTGAGCCTCGTCGTGCATTTAGGCGGCGAGTTTCTGTGGGTTGACTGCGACAACAACTACGTTTCCTCGTCTTACCGCCCGGTCCGGTGCCGGTCCGCGCAATGCTCCCTGGCCACGAAGAACACCGCCTGCGGGGATTGTTTCTCCGGGCCTAGGCCCGGGTGTAACAATAACACCTGCGGCGTTTTTCCGCATAATCCCATTACCCGGACTTCCACTAGCGGCGAGCTGGCGGAGGATGTTGTGTCGGTTAAGTCAACTAACGGGTTTAATCCGGGAAAAGCGGCGGAAGTTTCGCGTTTCATTTTCTCTTGTGCGCCGACCTCGCTTTTGGAAGGGCTGGCTAACGGGGCGGTGGGAATGGCGGGTCTAGGGCGGACACGTGTCGGAGTCCCGTCGCAATTCTCCGCCGCCTTTAGCTTCCATCGGAAATTCGCCGTCTGCCTATCGTCGTCCACCGGCGTCATCTTCTTCGGCGACGGGCCCTACCATTTCCTGCAAAACGTGGAGGCGTCGCAGCTCTTGACGTACACTCCGCTTCTGATCAACCCCGTCAGCACCGCCGGAGTTTTCACCGCCGGCACACCCTCGGCGGATTACTTCATCGGCGTCAAGTCAATCCAAGTCGAAGACAAAGCCGTAGCGTTAAACACGTCACTGCTTAAAATCGACAGCCAAGGCAACGGAGGGACAAAAATCAGCACCGTCGATCCTTACACTATTCTAGAAACTTCCATCTTCAAAGCCGTGACAAAAGCCTTCATCAAAGCCGCCGCCGCGAGAAACATCACCAGAGTGGCGGCGGTTAAGCCGTTTGAGGTCTGTTTCAGCCCCGACAACGTTCTTGCCACGCGACTCGGGGCGTCGGTGCCGTGGATCACTCTTGTTCTGCAAGGGCAGAGCGCGAGCTGGACGATCACCGGGTCGAATTCCATGGTGGATCTAAGGGATTCCGGGAAGAATGCGCTGTGCCTTGCAGTGTTGGACGGCGGCGTAGAGCCTAGAACTTCCATTGTTATCGGCGGTTACCAGTTGGAAAACAATCTTTTGCAGTTTGACCTGGCAACCTCCAGATTGGGTTTCAGCTCGACGCTGCTAGGAAGACAGACAACCTGCGCCAACTTCAATTTCACATCCAATGCTTAAGTGCATGGAATGGAATGGAATCTCACGTTATATTTTGCTGCACAAGATTGCAATAAAAGGATCTTTCATGCCATGGGAGCTTCGATTTGTTTTGTTTATATTTAATATTTCTATGTTCTTTTAATTTTGTAACTTTTGTAGTATTGTCTTGATGATAAAGAAAATAAATGAATAAAATAGGATAAAGAAATTAAATGCCTTATTTTAGTACAATAAGCGTGTTTTTTCTTATTATACGATACAAAGTATTTATATTATGGTTGGCGTCCAATTGGGAGAAGCGGTCCCAATCACATTATTAGGCATAATGTTCTCTTTATAATAATAAGGGGTGGTGGGACATAATTAATGATGGTGAAGTATTAACACATATAGTATCTATTGATTAGATGCTAAGGTTGGTCATAACACTTGTAAGTTGTTAAAGTGATGGCGAAGTTGACCTATTTAGCAATAATGATCGAGAAGTTTACTAATACATAGGTCGATAAGTCTACTGACATGGATGTCGATAAATTTACAAACATGAAGGTTAGTAAGCCTATCGACAAGTAAACATGTAGACTCTTTGATCAGGAAATACACATACTCGGCGCGGGTTGCATTTAGAAATACCTACTATGTCGAGAATTGCACATGTAGACCCCAGGCGTTGAGATGTAGACATCTAAACCCTCTTTTGGGGGGGGGGGGGGGGGGGGGGGGTCGGG
>NC_044919.1:29401882-29469893 GCF_003576645.1 Ipomoea triloba | reverse complement strand
GGGGGGGGGGGGGGGGTGATCGGGGGTCAGGAAGTGTACATGTAGACCCTCATGAGGTCGGAAAGTATACATGTAGATCACCGACCACGTAGATCGAGCAAGTAGGGCTACCCTATAACCCTATTAAAATGAATAATGAACACTCACTTACCTAAATTCCTAGGTAGCCAAATGATTTCTTGTTGACACTGGTGCAGATTATGTACATGCAGTTAGAATATTATATACTTTTAGTTAACAAATTATGTACTTGTTCTAACATTGTTTATAAGTTTATAATATGTGAACCGTAAGTAATTAAACTAAAAGTATATAATTTATTAATTACATAGATGTAATTTGAATCATGATTCACAATGCATATGGTTGATCCTATAAGTAAATATATTCTCAAATTGCGGATTTTCTAAGACCATGTGGCCCATTTTTACTGTTGGGCCACATAATTTTAGGCCCATAGGCTTTAGAAGGAACTTTACTATGTATATATAGCAAGGCCCAATGCATAAAGTCGTTGCTCCGCCTGAAGATTGAAATTACCCTAAGCGCCTAAAACCCTTCGCTCCAGCGAAGGCTCTGTAAGCCCTAACGATTTTGTTCATTCTCTCTCAACGATGAAGCTCGTCAGGTTTGTTTTTCTTTCTTACTAATTTATTTTTATGAAAATTAGCATATTTCTGCCAAAATTAATCGCATAAAGCTTTCCGCTCAATGATTTACGCATTCATTTCAGGTTTTTGATGAAATTGAACAATGAGACTGTCTCCATCGAGCTCAAAAACGGCACCGTCGTTCATGGAACTATCACTGGTATCTCTCCGCCTACCTTATCTTTTGTTGTTATTTCTTGCAATCTCCTTTTTTTTCGAGCTGGATAGTGTGTGTTATGAGTTTAGGCTTTCACTAGGATTAATGGTTGTGATGACAGTAATTGCGACTCTGTGAGCTAGAAATGCTTGAACAGTCCACCCTTAAAGAATCAGAAGAACAGCTGTAGTAAAGATCTTCCTGTTTTATCTAAATCTTACTAGTTCTAATACTGGAGCAGGACTGGTGCAATGCACAAAAAGAAATGACAAAAGGAAATTGTTAATAGAAAGTTTAAGTGATAATAAAATCAGTTGTATATATTGACTTGATTTGAATCTCTAGATTGAGTCAAGTGATTAGTTTTTGTTTAGAATGGCTAGTGGAAAAGTCTGGAATGTTGCGTTTCCAAAATCTGGGGATCAATTTTTCAGTGTTCCTAATTTGTTGCATATAGGTAAGGGACTATAATACTGTATAAGCCTTTTCTGGTCCCATATTGATGGGGAAAGGGACTATATAAGCTTTTCTAGTGACCAAGTGGCAAATGGGATGTATAACTTTATCTTTGTCTGTTTGTAGTAATTGAACATTTAGATTCTTTACATTGCCCGAGTTTCTATTGTTGAATTGGTTCTATATGCAATGACTAGTTTATGGATGTCTTTGCTGCTGCTTAGTATACCACAATAGCAGCATGCACAAAGTGGATGTGATTGTGAATTCATATATATTATGTTATGAATTGCAATTTCTAATTGCTGTGTTGCTTGACATTTTCAGGTGTTGATGTCAGCATGAACACACACTTGAAGACTGTAAAGCTTACACCAAAAGGGAAGAATCCCGTGACAATGGATCACCTGAGTGTTAGGGGTAACAACATTCGTTATTACATACTGCCTGACAGTTTAAATCTCGAGACTTTGCTGGTGGAAGAAACACCTAGGGTGAAGCCAAAAAAGCCCACTGCTGGTATGGCAGTCTGTACTCCATTAGTTTTCGTATGCCTGCACTACTCCAATTCACTCACAGCGTGCCTATATTTACTTCTAATGTTGTCTCCATTGTTTTGCTGTTTCAGGACGACCATTGGGGAGAGGGCGAGGACGAGGGCGCGGGCGTGGCCGTGGGCGAGGTCGCTAGATGGCTTTCAGTGCCTATCTCAGTGTTTTGTGTCATCTGTTCATGTACACATATATGTACCAATGCAGAGTTTATTTCAATCTATTTTACTAACCATGATTGGATTTATCCAATTAATCCAATTGTTCTTACATTCTAAGGACTCCTGCCGAATTATGTTATGTTTGAGCCTTGAGGGAACAGTTTTATTTCCGTTTTTTTTTTTCCCACCTCACCATATTGGATTACCAGCAGACATGTAATTCCGGTAAAAAAAAAAAGAAGAAGAATTTCTTGTCTCAAGCTTGCAGCCATTATTTATTAGTATCTTTGCAGTATAAAAGTGACCTTAATTTCCTCTTTCTCCTTGACCCTTTAAAAGCATTTACCTCATTAGCTACTTTAAAAAGAGTTATTTAGTGATCATTGATCAATCAACATATAGGCACATGATTGCCTATTAAAAGATTTTTGGAAAATTTTAGTATGGCTATTTTATTAGGTAAAACTAAAAATGAATGAAAAAAGTTTTGAGACTCATACTAGAAGACAGTCATTTGGTTCATCACTTTTACCCGGAGTATATTTTTATTTTACTATTGAATTTGATTATAACTACTTTATATATATATATATATATATATATGATGGATTTAACGGCCTGGGTCCACCATAAACCGGGTATAGGATGCCGGGCCTAGCAGGTTAAAGCCCAGGCGATTACAAAATGGATATGAGAATCGAACCCGCGACAGAGGGGTTGAAAATAAGAACCTAAGACCACCAGACCATAGTACTTGCCGTAAAGTTGGACTACCCCCAACTTTTGTCATTAGCAAGGCATATACACCTTTTCTAAAAGAGATAAACAACCACCATACCTATGTGTTTAAGGGCAACTCTGAACAAAATTGAAGTAGTTCTCTATTACAAAAATATAGAACAACCCAGGAATAAAAAAAAAAAAAAGAGTCTAGAAAGATATTTATGATATGTTTCATCAAGAGGTTGAAACAAAGATCAATCAAACATCAATGGGGTAAGGCAAAGGTTCAACCTTAGATGAAACGGAGAACTCAAAAACACTAAACAAGCAAAAGACGGGAACAACTAAAGAAGGTTCTCTTTTTTTTCTTTTTTTCTTTTTTAAAAAGTTTATTTTAAATACGGGTTATTGTGGTGAATATTGAAGTTTAACCAACATTATATAGGAGAGGAATCGTTGTTGATGATGTTAGCACTTCGCTGGAAGTTCCCTAACCTCAGCTTTCACCTCAAAATTAGATTTTTTGCCTTTTTGGTAAAATATTTGCTTCCAAGAATTTATGGAAATTTCATAAAATGTTTCCAAAAAGCAAAAAAAAAAATCTCTAATTTTAAAAAATTGTAAAATGCCTTTTTTTTTTCAAATATTAATATGATAAATCATTAATATTTATGTATAAATAAAAAAAAAACTATTTGTAAATACAAACTTTACCCCACGGTCGACAGCACGGCTTGTGAAAAACTAATGGCAGGTCCCCTGCCGGTCCATACCGTGGAACCGGAGAAAGAGAGGAGTACCGGACCAAAGCCTGCCGTGGAGCTGGAAGAAATCACGTTACATCCAAGTCGCCCCGACAGATGCGTCAGAATAGGCAAAGGACTCACCCCCGAGCTACGGGAGCAGGTGATGGCCGTCCTAAGGGCATACTCCATAGTATTCACTTGGGGCCCAAAGGACATGCCGGGCATAGACCGATCCATCATCACACACAAATTGGCAGTGGATCCGAGTTTCTGACCTATTAAGCAGAAACACCGCCACCTGTCAACTGATCGAAGAGCCTTTGTGAAAGTGGAAGTAGACACGCTACTTGCGATAGGCCATATCCGAAAGGTTATGTACCCGATATGGCAAGCCAATGTCGTGCTGGCCCCAAAACCCCCCACGTGGCGAATGTGCGTAGACTACACAGATCTCAACAAGGCCTACCTCAGGATCCTTTTCCCCTACCAACCAGCTGGTAGATGAAACCGCCGGATGTGAACGACAAATGTTGGACTACCCCCAACTTTTGTCATTAGCAAGGCGCCGCTTAGTCATTATCATATTTATGTTACATATATATATATAATTTTACTACTTCATTATCATATTTATGTTCCTTGCTAATGACAAAAGTTGGGGGTAAATCCATGGTTGCAATAGGCGCTAGACACTAGTCGGACGGTAGACTAGCACCTAGTGCCTAAGCGGCGCCTAGGCGGTGACCTATAAATATAAAAAAAAGAATTCATGTGTGTGGAGTATGTCATATATATATCTTTTACTTCTCTTATATATATATATATATATATATGTATGTATGTATGTATGTATGTATGTATGTATGTATGTATATATGTATGTATGTATGTATGTATATATATATATCTTTTACTTCTCTTATTTATAGAAATAAAAAAATTTAAATATATATAAATATAATAAAAAATTAACAAGGCCGACTCGTTCGAGTTAACTCGGCTAACTCTACCGAGTTAGGCGAGTTAACTAGGTCGACTCGGCCCAATCAGCCGAGTTAGGCGCTAGGCGGAGGCCTAGGCGGCCGGCCACTTAGGTGGATGCTTAGGGAGCAATTCGCCTCGTTCTAGGGGCGCCTAGCGCCTAGGCGGAGATTTTTACAACAGTGGGTAAATCTAATCGAGTTGGTTAGATAGTTGACTTTATAATAAGGTTTTACCTATTAGTTTTATTGGTTTGAGCCAGCCAATTATAAGTAAGGCCCAATCAGCCGAGTTAGGTGCTAGGCGGAGGCCTAGGCGGCCGGCTACTTAGGCGGACGCCTAGGGAGTAATTCGCCTCGTTCTATGGGCGTCTAGCGCCTAGGCGGGGATTTTTACAACAGTGGGTAAATCTAATTGAGTTGGTTAGGTAGTTGACTTTATAATAAGGTTTTACCTATTAGTTTTATTGGTTTGAGCCAGCCAATAATAAGAAAGTTATGTTGGCCTTTTCTTTTTTGATAACCAACACAAACTTTCATTACGTAATAGTAAACTCAAAGGTACATGTAAGTGGCTCAAAGAGCCAATACCTAGAGTTTCTATACAAAAAGATAGATTTGGCCAAATCATGGGCCTTATGTTGGCTTATTTACTTGTGGTCTTTTGTGACCAATGTAGCGCCCGTGCACCTTTTCTATACGTTTCTGATGGGTGCTACATCATTCTAGACTTTTTAAAGATTTTCACATAACTTCTCATAGTTTACAAAATTTTCTAGAAGCATGTATATAACACTAGTAGTAGAGATATATGAAATATTCTACAACCTTAGGTTTGTGTAGAGATTTAGGGAGAATTCTAAAGAATGATTTCTGTTAAGGGGATGGAATGAGTATAAATATCCCCAAATGGCTTCATTTGTAATCATCTAAGAGTTCAACAAGCTTACCAAGCTTTCAAGTGTTAAGTGTTGGACAATGGAGCTTTCTTGTGAGATTAGAACTAGTCCGAGGTGAATTTTAGGTAGTAATATTTACCTATAACACTGTGTTCGATAATGGTAATGACTCTCATTACTTATTTTTATTTTAATTCTAGTTATTGTCAAATCAAGGAAAAAGAAAAAAAAATGTTAACTATAAATATTTAATTTTAACCCCAATTAAAAATTGATTAAAAAAAAAGCATTTTAATTATAAATATTTAATTTCAACCCCAATTAAAATTTGATTGTGAACCAAAACACCCGTCCGATTACCTATGCGGCCCCGAAGTACAAATTTTGTCCGACAAGCTACCCTTGTTTGCAGCATATTTACCCTCGTCTGCAGCAAGAACAGGGGAGGAATAGTCTTCTTCGCGATTGTTCGTTCGTTGTCGAGATAACATCATGAAGAGGAAGCCCAAGACTCCAAAAGAAGCTTCAGCAGGCAAGGTATATCATATATGCTCGGAACAGAAAATCGAAATCCAAGTTCCAGTCTTTTTATTCTCCGTATGCATGTCTTTGTCTTTGTCTTTGTCATTGTGATTGTGTGTGGGTTTGGGCTTTGGGTTTACCTGGAACTGAAAAACGGGGCTTGGGGTGGGAGAACTTTGAGCGCTTTGATATACTGTAGTTCATTACAGAACCAGATGGTACAATGTTGTATGAAACTGTTAAGGATTCAGGATTGTGAGTTTTGGGTGTTATCTTTGAGACAGAACAATGTGGGTATATGTATAAAGTAGAACCCCTTTACTGGTATGGTAATAACTCTAAAGACTGGAACTTTTTGCATTAATTGAATACATAAATTGAAAAGTACAAATTGTAACTTTCCCTTTGTTGGTCATGTAAGATTACATGTGGGAGTCACAAATGGTAGCTGCTTGGTGATATATGGTGTGTTTATTTCATGTAAAGCATTTGAAAATTTATAGATCTTGAAAATGGTGTATGACTGTGACAGTCTAAGTGGATAGTGACTCACTGGTTTGAAGTAATAGGGCAGAAAATTTGGTTTTAGATTGTAAGTCTCTGCTCAATCAGACCATGTTGAGCTATTTGTTGAATTATATTTTGGATTTTGGTTAAAATCCTTCTTTGCAGGCCATGGAAAATGGCAAAATAACGCTTTCAAAGCCCTCGAGCCCGGCCTCAAAGAAGACAGCATCCAATTACATTAGTTCTGATGTTAGACGATCTGGTCGGCTTCAAAAGATAGTCTCATCTGCTGGGAACAAGCGTGCTGCTAAGGAAGTTGATCTTACTGATAACAAAGTGGAAGAGGAGGGGCCACGTGCTGAGAAAGTTAATTCCCATCACTCTGAGGAGCAGGGAGGGATCACTGAACTTGCGTTGGAGACTGATCGTGGTGATGGAAAAAACGAGGAGGTGCAGCTTGTGGAGCCATATAACGCCAATCCAACTGAGGAACAGATAGGCATGGAAGAGAAAATCGACTACCTGTACCAGACAGCAAAAGAGCTAAAAGCTAAGGTACATATATCTTAGTTGTTCTATTCTCGCTTATGCTTTATTGTACAAGTTTTAGATTCTAGTATTCTATATCCAATTCGTGAACAGGCTGCCAAAAGGTCGGTACCAAGTGGAACTACATGTGAAGACCTCAAATACAAGAACTTGTATATTGAATCGCAGAAAAAGGTTTAGCTTCTTAAATCCCTTTTCCCCCCTTTGATTGATTCTTCCATAAGTGTTGCCTCATTTAGATTATTATGATCAATTTTAGGTTGAATCATTAACCCAGGATAACATTCAGCTAGTCAAGGATTTGGCAAACTCCCGTGGCAAAAACGAAGCTGTGAGTTAACAATACCTAATAGCTTATCGACATTCACAATTCGTTATTCTTTCTTATACACTGTTTAGCTCGACTGAACACAAGTAATATGAAAGCCCTGGCATTGGTGGCATGAATTATTTTAACCTACTTATCTTTGCCTCTAAGGCTCTAACTATTGATAACTGCACATTTTAGGAGTATGTTTCATTGCATATTATCTGTCCTTGTTTTCAGTATGAGAAAATTATTAATGATTTCACGGGAAAGGAAATGATCGTTTTGGCAAATTTTGAACGAGCTGCTGAAACTGTCCTAAACCTATCTGAAGACGCACTAAAGAAAAGTTATGCAGTCAAAAACGCTTCTTCTCTTCAGCCAAAGGCTGCTGCGCCTAGTGTAGCTCAAGACGCAAACAAGAAAAGCAGTGCAGATACTGATGCTCCTAATCCTTCGCCTCAACCAAAGATCACGCACACAAACGCTCCTGCTGCAGCAAGAAATTCCAAAAGGAAGAAAACCTCTCAATAGCACAAGGAAAACGGAAAAGATCCTTGGTTCTGGTTGTTGTAGGTCTAATGATTATTCAACATTGTAACTGGTAGAAGTCTTAACTGATATGGCTTTGTCACTTTTGTGGAAATTTTGTTTCCTGGAGAACAATGATGAATGATCCGGTAGGAGGATTGATTGTGCTTAAGGCTTAAGGACTTGAAAATTGTTAAAAACACCAGGCCCCGTTTACCTTATATAACTATTCTCTGTTCTCTGTTTTTTAATTTTTCAGTTTTCATTCTATATTTTTTGTTTAGAATTTTTTTTTTTTGAAAGCAAGAACTGAATTCATTAAATCATGAGCAAGACAGTTTACAAAAAATGATGGAGGAATATTAAACCACTTCCTGCAACCTGATTCAGGAAAGGTCTCCCCTCAACGTCAACTAAAAAACCAAAAGCAGAATTAAAAGAAGAAATGGCAAGAGCATGAAAAACAAGTTGGGAATCCATCTCAAGCTTCCCTCAAACTAATAGCCTCTGCCTCTTTGACATTAAAATTCCCTATTATATGCATACTCTTTGCTGCCAAAAACCTCCCCTCATAATCTCCAAGGACCTAGTCGAGCCCCATTACATTATTGCCCTGGTCAATCGCTACGTCTCCCCGTTGCGACCTTAGATTTTCATAACAAGTCCAGATCTAATTTTTTAAAACTCTGCTCGATTCGGCCTATTTCCATCTCTACTTTGCACATTTAAGTGCCCAACTTTAACTAATTAAGAATACTTAGGTGCATAGCTTCACACCTCAAAGTGCATAACTTTACAATTAAGGGTGCATAAATTTGCACCTTAAGGTGCAGAACTTTGTACATTTATGTGCCCAACTTTAACATATAATGTCCATAACTTTGCATCTTACAAAAAGAAACTAACACTCAAAGAAGAAATAATACGCACTGACTTGTATATAACCTTATTTTTTACTTGAGATGGGTTCGTTCGCATTTGAATATAATGTCTTTTGTGATAAACACATTATTAAATTTTAACATTAAGCTCTTATAGCATAGGACAATGTACTGCACTTGTATTATAATAGTCTCTACTCGAAAACTGTATGAAAAATTGAGTTTTTGTCAAACCATTTTCGACAATACAAGTCATAAAATCTGGATCATGGCAAAATGCGCCAAAAACGCTACGTACCCATATCAAACCCTGGTAGAGTGGTAGTAACATACATGCATAGACATATATACAAAATCTTTTTATTTTTTAGGGTGTGTTTGGTTGGTGGTTTCGACATAAGGAATATGTATAAAAGTGATTGCTTATGTTTGGCTGATAGGTTTTGTGAATGTTACTATAAGTTTGGAATACTCATGAGAAAGCTCGTACCCTTATTAAATAAGGGTTTCATCTCCCTTTCTCCTTTCTTCCCCAACTATTAATAATCATTCCCATTTCACCCAACTACCAAACATGCTAAATACTTTCACTAAAACTCATTACATTGTGCGAACCAAACGCACCCTAATAAGTGGAGAGAACAAACAGTCACTAAATTCCCTCCTTGTAATCAAACCAACCAGCCTATGTTACTTATAGCTTGATTGACCAAAATTAAGAAGGCCAATAAATTGCTTCAATTAAGAGTTTCTTTTTGGTAAATTCACCAAGTCTATCTTGGGTTGGCTTAAGAGGAATCGAATCCGGGTTCTCTCGAAATTCTTCCTCACAAAGAGAGGAGCTACCCCATTGAGTTGCTTCAAACTTGAAATATTGTGGCTATTACTTAGCTTATTGTCTGACCACCTTAATTGAAGTTGCTTCCTAGAAAGCCTCTCTTTGACATGTGATCATGCATGCTAGTTAGCTCATTCTTCATCGCCACCTTAGCTTCATCCATGGCGGCTACCCATAAGAAAAACGCATGCAGATACCTAACCCATACCGAAGAAATCCTGGTGTGGAGTAGGTGAGAAGGAGCTACACGGCGCATTAAAAACCTGCAGCTACTCACTGCTCCTATGGCGCATTTAAAACCCGCAGCTACTCACTCACTCATTGCTAGCTGTCTCGTCATACCACTATTCTATCTGGGAACAAGATCGATCATCATTATTATCCATCAAGATGTCTGGGCCTCAGTGCTGTGAGAATCCACCCACTTTGGATCCAAGCGCCGGGGTTGGGTCCGTGGTGGAGCTGGGTGGCCTCAACTCATATGTTACAGGTTCTTCCAATTCCAACCTCGCTATCATCCTTGCCTCCGACGTTTTTGGTACGAATTTCTCAGAGTTTCTTCATCTGCATTTAATTGTTCAAGAAATTAAACTGAGAAAGATTAGACCTTTAATTTGTTGTTCTTCCATATATTCACTTTCCTCTCTTTCATTCTTGTTTTAATTTGCAGGTTATGAAGCTCCAAATCTCAGGTACCCTCATCATTTCTCCTAATCAAGATGCATGCAAATTTTAAGTTGTGCAGATAATCTTGATTCTGGCTGATGACTTGATAACCACAAAGTTATTCTGGTGGGAATAGCCCATGACAATCTAGGCTGGTTTAACTGTCCTTTGCTGACTAGGGTAATGAGGTTTACCCCGTGCACACACTCAGTAGTGGCTACGGGTTTTTATCATCACTCAAAGAATTTTTTTTTTTTTTTTTTTTAAATGCTTCTTGTTCCCTTCCGTTTTTATAGTCACCTGTACTGTTTTGCTGCTAGTACTACTGTTTGGTTTTCATCAGACTTATTCTGTAATATATGAATTGAAGGAAAATAGCTGACAAAGTTGCAGCTAATGGATATTATGTTGTGGTTCCTGATTTCTTCTATGGAGATCCCTTTGTTTCTGGCAGCCAGCCCATGGATGACTGGCTTCAAGAGCATGGAACAGTATGTATTCTGTACTCATCATACTGCAATATAATGCAATACATATATACTCCTTATGCCTCAAGTGAACTATTTCATTATATTGTGCAGAAATTTCCCATTCTTTATGATCTTTTTGTGTGCTTGCATGACACCATGATGGCTCTGATCTAGAACTGTATTAGTGTGTAATTGTTTGTGTAGGACAAGGGATTTGAAGACGCGAAATCTGTAATTGCTGCTCTAAAGAGTAAAGGAATCTCTTCGATAGGCGCTGCAGGGTACTGCTGGGGTGGTGAGTATCAGATCACAAGTCCCATCCTCATGTTTCAGATTGTATGTAATTGTGACATCTGAATCTCTTTGCAGCTAAGCCAGTTGTGCAGCTGGCTCAGTCCAAGGATTATATTGAAGCTGCAGTTTTATTGCACCCATCATTTGTTACAGTGGATGATATCAAGGGTATGGACCATTGAAATTTGCATTCCACAAGTTGGTCTGACTTGATAACTACAAAGTTACAAGTTCAACTCCTACTGAAACTGGCCTATTGGCCTTCTTGGTTTAAGACGGTCAGCTATTGTTAAGGTTAGATTGGTTTACCTCCTTGTGGTTCTTTGCTGACTAAGGTCACAAGGTGGGGTTCACCTAATGTACACCCTTGGGTTGTGATTGTGGCCTATGGGTTTCTCTCATCACCAAAAAAAAAAAGATAGCATTGCATGCATCTTGCAGACAAAACACTTTCTTTGAGTAGTTATGGTGAAAATTGATTTGTTTTCAGAGGTGAAGGTTCCTATTGCTATTTTGGGGGCTGAACTTGACCAACTAACTTCACCAGAGATTATTAAAGAATTTGAAGAGATCCTTTCATCACAATCTGAGGTCACATTGCATGAAACTTATGGTCTGTCTGTTATGTAATTGGTATGGTATCTCATAGTTTTAGACTAAGCATATATGCATTTGTTGTTCTTGGAAACAGGTGGATTACTTTGTGAAAATCTTCCCTGGTGTTGACCATGGATGGACCATAAGGTACAATGATGAAGATGAGAACGCTGTGCAGAGTGCTGAAGAAGCCTATCAAGACATGTTGAATTGGTTTATTAAGAACATTAAGAACTAATAATGTTTAGTACACAATTAAGTCATGAACCATGTGCAATTTTTAGTACAATAAGTGTTTGAATGTACTTTGTCGGGTAAACTATGTGTAATTTTTAGTACAACTAAGTATTTGAATTTGCAAAGTATCTGGTGGTTTGATGACATCGCTATGACCCTTTCAAACGAAACCGGAACTTAAATCTCACATAACGGCTACAGATTTTCTCGTAAATCAAAGTATTGGAATACTTTAGTCTAGAAATGGGTTTTCTCTAACTCATTCTAATTTCAACAATTTCTGTTTTGATTGATATGTACATTAAATGGATTCTTTAGATGAACACTTGGGTCAAAATTAGGACAAATTCCAATTTTAATGGTTCATACTTTCATCAGAGACTACATATTATTTGATATTCTAGTCAATATAGGCCATAGAAAGATTATATGTACTCTGAAGCTTCCAGTTACATGATTAGGCACATTTTCATCCTACTACACAGAGAAATGGACAATAAAAGGCCTTCATCATTACAAGAAAACCCTAAATTTACAGCATTGTTAATCTAGAATAGTGGCACCTGATGAAATATTTCTAACCCTAAATATGCATTTTGGCTAGACCTCAGTTCTCAGTTTCTTGGCTACATTGCTGATGTTTACTACAAGGCAGCATCGGCTATAGTCTCTGTTTCACACGCCTACCATTAGTGTCACTCCCATCTTGGATAGCTTCTTTTAACAGCTTGCTTGCAATCGCGGGGTGCTCATTCACCCTCGCCACATACTCCAACAGTTCTGTTAGGACATGAGGACAGCTTTCTTTCAAGTATTCAAAACCATTTGTCTGCATGACAGCTGCAAAACAGTATTCAGTAGATATAAGTGCCATTTATAACGCAGGCCTGATTGCAAAGGGAAACATATTTGTTCAGTGCTAAGAATCGGATCCCTAATGTAATCCTCCTTAAAGGGTTTAATGTGATTACTGTGTGTTATGTGTTGGCAAATCCCCGACAAGTTCTTTGAAGATGAAACTGACCTCTAAGGTTTTCAGGCAAAGCAATGAATTTGAGACAGACAGACTTCAGCTGGAAGCAATGGTGTTGTTCAGCTAAGGCTAAAGTTGTTGCAACAGTATTAATGGTCACGTCCTCGCACAAATTAGCCTCACAGAGCAACCTAAGCCTGTCTAAACCATACCGATCAGAAGCTGCAAGTAGATGCTGAGCCATCAAGGTGGAAGCCCACATTGAGTTCATACCCGTAAGTTCTTCCATATCAGGCAACACATCCCAGTATATAAAATGCAGGAGAGCCTGAAAAGCACATTCCATTAGCCAATATTTGGAAAACTGGATTAAAGAACTTGTTGAAAAGCACATTCCATGAGATTTACGAAAAGAACCTTAAAAACAGGGGCCTCCATATCTTCAACTTCAATGCTCGTGTTTTGATCCTTCATTGGACCAAAAAGTTGTGCTCTAAACACCGGTGACCGGGCAGAAAGTACCAATTTGTGAGCTGCAAAGGTCTCTCCATTAACTTCAAAGTTCACATCAGTCCCCTTTCCACTTTCCAGAAGCTGCCCAAAGTGCAAGCCAATGTCTGATGGCGGTACAGATATAGCGTAGGTCTTAGGCCCCTCAGTGCGAGACCTAACAACCCCAACACAGCAATGAACTTGAAGGCAATCATCTTTCAGGTAGTCTGACGATTCAAGAGTCGTTCTTTTGTAAAATCTTTTATATCCCCTGCATCATAATAACCTTAAACTCATCATGTCACGCCAATTGAGTTTGTTCGAAACAGGCTATGACACCACAAACAAAGCTCACACTTGCAAACACACCAACAACAACCAAAGCTACATCAAATGGAGGAGAAAGAAATTGAATGTCAGATGGATAGTGTAAAGAAACTACTCCCTCCGTCCCGTCCCGTCCCATTTTATGTGTCTAGGTAGGTTAACGAGTCAAGTTATTTTTAATTCAAATTTTCATTGTATTAAGTTTAGTATTAATATACAAAATTTATATATTTAGAAACTACACTAAAAGTACTATTAAACAAAAAAATCAAATTTAAAAATAAGTAAAAGATAATAAAGAAAATAAACAAAGAAGAAATAGTTGTTAACCAGAAAGATAACATCACAGGCTATAAATTTACTTTCTCCATAATGCCCCCTAATTAATCTACAAATATGATAATGATCAAAGAACACAGAAACCAATTAAGCAAAATCCGGATTACAGAAGACCTGAAAATGAAACTAACCACATGCTTCCACGGTATTTAAGAGTGTAAGGGCCGCTCTCCAACGCCCTGCCGAAATGGCTATGAACCTTATGCATCTCCTTGCCGCTCTGGTCAATAAGCGTCAATTCAAAAAGCGCCCTCACATCCGTCCCCTCGCTCGCAAGAGCAATGAAAAGAGATACGTAGGTAGCATTGTCCTCTACGCTCTTCCCGTCGGGATAGAAATAGATTGCCCAAGAAAATCCACCCACCACGAACGTATCGGAGGTCACGTACTTTCCGATCCCAATCCCCTTCGACAGCGAGTACCCAGTGATCATAAAATCGTGTGAGCCATTCACCGTCTCAGTGATCGACGTGGAAGCAGTCGCCGGCGGCGAGAGCCTGTCATTGGTTTCTGTCTCAGCCCTCCTCATGCTCCAATTTGATCAAGCTTTCGACAATATATTACAAGACTTTCCCAATTTGGGGTGCAATTAAAGCAACGGCTATTTAATGCGGGAAATGAATTCGATTAAAGGGGAACTTGGGAATGGAATCCAGATCCACGGTGGGTACAGAGAGAAATTAAACGGAAATGGGTAAGAGGAACAGGGTTTATCTGCAGAAATCTAGGGCGTGGAAGCAATAATTCAGCGAGTTCTGGACCCTTAAATTTCTAGGGTTTCCAACACGCAAAGAGAAGACGAAGACGAACAAGGAAATCAAGATTTTGAAAGAGGGGAGCAGAGACAACAAGTGACTATAGTTGATTAAGTAGGTCGACGATTTAACTATATAGAGCAATCATTAAGCCCAGTGCACTAATACTCGCTCACCTTGGCTGCCCATCGATACTAAATTACTAATGTCATATTGTCTATTTTTTTTTGAAAATGTCATATTGTCTATAACTCTATATCATACAATAACACTTATCAAAAACTCGAATCAAACTACTATTGTATTATACCTAATATAATCACACGGAATAAGGTTCAAATTGATCACTGAATATAACCTGAAAATGCAATTAAGTTACTGAACGAAAAAAGTACAATTAAATTATTGAACACCCCAAATATATACAATTTTACATGATAACATGTTAACACCAATTTCTTCCGGTTGTCTACTTACGTGGATGATGATTTGGCATTTTTAAAAATATTTTTTAAAAAAAACTTTTTTTATTTAAAAAAAATTGTCGGGGTGGCTACCGGCTACCCCCTTCCCCCTCTTTCGTCTCCGGTTGGAGACGAAGAGCATGTCCTCATCTCCGGCAGAGACGAAGGAG
The DNA here is from genome assembly GCF_003576645.1 of Ipomoea triloba. Lineage (NCBI taxonomy): Eukaryota > Viridiplantae > Streptophyta > Magnoliopsida > Solanales > Convolvulaceae > Ipomoea > Ipomoea triloba. The sequence continues at coordinate 29,454,651 of NC_044919.1, read as the reverse complement.
GGGAGTAAGGGAAGGGGGTGACCCTTTTTTTTTTTTTTATTAAAAAGTATTTGTTTATTTTTTTAAATGCGAACTCACTAAGCAAGTAACCAGAAGAAATGGATGATAACTTGCTATAAGGTGAAATTGCATACATTTGGTATGTTCAACGACCTAATTGTATTTTTTTCGTTTAGTGGCCTAATTCGGACCGAGTATATCGGAACCGGATCCACCATAAAACCAGGTGGCAAATTATTGTGTGGACCATAATAAAATGTACATTTTTAATGTACTAAATGTACATTATTTTTGTACTGAATGTACATTATTTTTATACTATAAAAATAATGTATATTCAGTACACAAATAATGTACATCCCCTGAATATAATGTACATTATTTTTATACTGAATGTACATTATTTTTATATTGAATCTGCATTATTTGATAGTATGGTCCACACAATAATGATTGAAACCAGGTATAACAATATAAAACGGAATAGGAAATAACAATATTATTAACGAGGGGTGTGAGGCCCAATAGAATCCGTACAAAATTCAAAGGTACCGGCCCAGAAAATAGTGGCTCAAATAATAAATAAATAATAAGATGACTAGTGAATAAATACAATAGCCAAAGACCTTGTGGTCAAGTGGCATCCGGTGTCCCGATTAACACTCCCACATGGATGATGGGAGTGAGTGCCATACCCGAGGGGTATGGCGCCTACGCACGCACACATGCCCGGGCGCCACGGCCTCGGGCGGCAATCGGGCATGTTCTTCCTTGGACCACCTCCTCACGAGTCTGCTTCTTGGCTTGCACCCCTCCTCTACTGGGTTTGTCTTGCACCACCTTGATCCTTTGTCTTGTACCTTTTATTCCTTGAGTTTGCGCCCACCTCCAATAACCCAATCAAGATTAATACTGAATTGTTGATTGTAGTCGTAACAATTTGTAAGTGTTTGCGAGAAATATAATACTGATAATAGTACTCATAATTAGTGTGTACGTGGGATAAAAATGATAGGCTAGACGAGTGGGTGGACAGTTTTTTTTTTTTTTTTTTTTTTTTTGACTATGTTACAATGTAGTATATATTCATAGCTACTTTCTCAACCAAATGAAACACAAAAAGCTAATATCGTCTCTACTAAGGCGAGAACCCATTCCTTTCTATGTGAGGGTGCAACCAGATGCCATTAGACCACAAGGTTAATGAGTGTAGTTAGGTTGGCACCAACTAATAACTATGAATGCATGGTCTAAGAGAGCATGCGACGTGGGGCATCCGATGTCCGGTAGGAGATCCGTTTCCGGCAAGGATGTGCAACTTCACTCACATCTCAGTCATTAAAACTTAAATATTTTCTAATACATTGAATGGTCGTAATGAAAGTTACGTATACAATTACAACTTATAATGGATTAAAAAATGTCATGTCCAATACATTTTTACTATTGATCATCAAACTTTTAAACTAAAGTGACATAATCTATACTATTAATAAAAACGATATCCTCACTTTAAGCTTCCCGCCCAAAATAGTCCTATAATATGTAGAATTTGATTATTCCTTATTTTCCTATTCGTTCTACAATTCAATAGTCCTATAATATTTAGAATTCGATTATACATTACAATTTGTATTCATAATAAGATACAAAACCTCATAATTCGTAATAAGATACAAAACCTCCTATAATATTTAGAATTCGATTATACATTACAATTTGTATTCGTAATAAGATACAAAACCTCATAATTCGTAATAAGATACAAAACCTTACTTATAAATATTACGACACCAGGAACGAAAAGACATACACAGTGCTCATCAAAACAATAATATTTTTTGGTTGCTGTGCCTGTTTTATTAGCCACCTTCCCTTTTTGCAAATCTTCCCTTCTTGCAAATCTGCAAATTCTGTTCCTATGGAGCCTATTTTTGTCTTTGCTTCCGACCTATCACCCAAGACGAAGAAAAGTTGTGTGAGACTTCGGTTGATTCGTTCTTATCTGTCCAGGGAATATCAACATTCTGCAGTGAACCAACATACATTGGAGTGCCTACTCCATGACTCCCAGGTAATGTTTCCAAACAGCTTGATTCTGTAATACAATTATAAGGAATTAAGAAGTACAGTAATGACAACTACATTTATTAGTATGCTGCCTATTATTTTTATTTTTTATTTTAGTTTTTTGAGCTTTTTGCTTGGTTTTAAATTTCATGATTTTCCTCAGGGAACTTACATCCATTTACAAATCCCCAAAGAGTTTGTGGTTAAATTCAACAAACTCTTGAAGGAAGGAGAAGTGTATGATATTCACAATTTCATTGTGCAAACATGTCGCATGAAGTTTAAGTCATGTGAGCATAAATACATGATGAAAGCGAACCACGACACTTTGATTAGTGTTAAGGATCAAGATGGATATGATTTTCCCAAACACATGTTCAAATTCAAAGATTTTGGATCGTTAAAGGCTCCCGGAGGAGTGGATATTAATCAGCTAATTGGTAAATTCTTCTTTAAATTTTGTTCTATACTGGATGTGTTCTCATTTTGTTTTGTTTTACTAAGTTTCTAATGTTACATTCATCACTAACAATTTTAAATCCTTTGTTTGGTTTGTAAAGATTTGATTGGCCGTGTAGTTTCCATTACTGAGGAAAAAGTTATCCAAGTTCATTCAAAACCCCAAAGGTTGATTGATCTTGTCATTGAAGATACCCGGTATGTATTTGTTTAGATGACTTTTTTATTTGTTTTAAGTATAATTTTAGGGGTCATCACGTTCATTGTTGTTTTTCACTCAGGGGGGAGTCGACTCACGATTACACTATGGGACGAGCACGTTGATTCTGCCTTACCTTACTACAATGCTGATTTGGCAGATCCATTGATCGTTATACTACAGCTATGTAGAGCCAGGGTAGATCCATTGATCGTTATACTACAGCTATGTAGAGCCAGGGTGAATGATGGTAAGTAATTACCCAATGACAGACATAAATTTATTTGGTTCGATTTTATAACTATTTTAAATTATTTATCATATTAGATGGTGAGGTTAGGATATCCAGTTCCTACACAGCAACAAAGATTATGTTCAACTATGAATGCCCTGAGTTCTTCAAATTCAAGGAGAGGTATTGTGACATTTCAATCTTTTCCACTCCGTATTATATTTTATTTCAAACACATTTGTTGATTATGGGTAATCCGTTTAAATCAGTCTGCCTAGGTTCTTCACTCCAATACGGAGTATAAGCTCTAGGTCAAGAATTTCTGGATCTGGAACAATGGAAGCTTTATCGAGTGAAAATATCACACTGACTTCCTTAAAGGATATTTACGACAACAAGAAGGTAGAAATCACAGGTTTATTTAAATCATTTGAAAAGTCACTCATTATATTCCTCACGTATTGTGTAATTAATTTTTAGGTTGGTGAATTTTGGGTACTTGGAGAAATCCTAAGCGTAGAAAGTGAATGGTATTTCAATGCTTGTATGAATAAGGTGTGTGGGAAGAAGCTTCAAGATTGTACGGACCAAATGTATTGTAAGCCATGCAATACATACTCGCCCGACGGAATAATTAAGTACAAGGTGGTGATTGTTGTCCTGGATGACGACCAGGATGGCCCTCTTGTACTTTGGGACAATGTTTGCTCGACACTGTTAGGAGTTACAGCTAGCGAGTTGAAAGAAAAATATTCTAAAGTACGTGAATCCATACATCTTAACAATCAACTATTCGGTTTTGAATGTATTAATATTATGCAATGTATAATATTTTTTATCTGTTTTGCTTGTCCTAGGTTGGTTGCATGCCCAACGAAATTAAGGACTTGATTGGGAAGACAATGATGTTTAGGATTGTCACACGGAATGACCAATTTAAATATAGTGGGAACACTGCTTTTACCGTGCTTGGAGTGAAAAAAGATGAAGCTATTGCGCAGACACATCAACCCAAACTATTGAATAAAAGTGATGAAGGAACAGTGGTTATACCACCACTGGATGCTACATCTTCGTCACTCCTAGAAGTCATCTTGGTTGATGAGAGCACTCCCGAGGAGCAGTCTTTAAAGAGAACAAATATAGAGTGTTCATCATCTTCAAGAGGTATGAAGAAGCCTAAGATCGAGCCCAAAAATTAGTTTCCTTACTACACCATTAGACTACGTTTCTCTTTTTGTTTGTCTAAGTGGAATAAATGCTCAACAGATGGTTTATTCTGTTAGGCTTTAAACTTTTGCATAATTGTTAGCTTATACACTATAAGAAACAGATTATTTCGTCACTCTTGATGGTTTTGTTGCAATTTCATTTTGTTCTGTTGAGTATGTCTAAATGCCATTGTTGGCATTTTAGTGTAACAGTTTGTTTAACAGTTACACTATGGGTATTTGTGTTTGCATTCTGTCATTTAGGCTTAATTAATGATTTATTATGTTAGTTATTACATAGTAATAGAGCATAGATTTTCACAGAGAAAATACAATATGAATGGCAAACATAGGTGAGCATAATCTGATCTGTATTGGCAAATTTCCATGGCAAGAATGTAATGCTGATAACTAATAGTATAACAGAGGCATGAATTTAAAGGTTGAGGGTTCTGGAATTTGTGCAATGCTGACAACTAATAGTATACTTAATGAACTTTCAGTTTAGGAAGTGGAAAATTATATTTGGGCATTTAAAACTGGAAACATGGACAATTATATCAATAATCTACAAATGAAAATGTTTCAAATTTTACCAGTATCATCTAGGAAAAGCAGAGAGCATATAATGCAGAAATACCACATTTGTAATGTGTTTTGCGCCCAGTAATTCTAGATAAATAGCATATCAAAGAGTAGGAAGCTGATACCTCATATGGAGCGATACCCGTGTTTATCTTCCATATTCGATATAGTTCACGTTTCTGTAGGTGACAGCAGATTTAACGCCAGTGAATGCAAGCAAGGTGGAGGTGACAGCAGATTTAACGCCAGTGAATGCAAGCAAGGTGGCTGTCAAGTTTGATTACTTCAAGATCGCATGCCTGGTATGTACAGTGCTGATATGCATAAACAGATATAAGCAATTTATCTTTACGCTATATCGTGGTGGATAATACAAAGAATAAGCACACAATCTACATATAAGTACATGGATAAAGATTTCTTACCCCTTCTTGGTTTAGTAGTAGTGATTATATACTCAAGAAATTATAAAAAATATTGCTGACCACACCCCATTCTTCACTGGCTGACAATACCAATCCAATGGCGTGATAGCCATCTTTAGTCACTTTAACTATTAACACCACTACTGTACCCTTTATGATCTCATTGACATTATCCCAAATCCTTATTTGCTTCTGCAAAAATCATAAACCAAAACTATCCTCAAAATACTAACAAATTCACTTTATCTGAATTTAAAAAAAAAAAAACAAAACAAAAACAAGACAAAAAAAAAAACAAAAAACAATTGAATGCTAGCAACTTTGCACAACGGAAAATGATTTATAGAAAGCAGACCTGCAAAGCGACTGAACATTGTGCAAGATCCCAAACCTTGAAACTTCTGTGAGAAAGCCTCTCCTTGCTACCTAATTCCCAAATCATAATCTCTCCTGCACTTGTCCCAACTGATTATAGTAAAAAACACCAACATATGGTTTAATTTAAGTCACTACCGAGTACCGAGTACCAAATATGAGTATAATAATGTGGGTGGGAATCAAATTATACAATACAATAAATATAAGTAATAATCAGTCACCAAGAACTAACCAAGAAGCAAAATCTGTTGCACAGGATGAAAATCCATACTCTTGACTGCCGAGCCAGGGTTCAGAGTCATAACAACAGCTTTAGGCAAATCATCAGATGAATATGAGCTTTGCCCATGACTTTGACTGGCATACCAATAGGCAATATGTTGACAGGCATATTGTTAACCTGCAAATATGTTTATATAAATAAATTCTAACTATAGAATTACAACAAATATGTAATGTGCATAAAGCTCATAATGTGAACAAACAAATTACCATGCATTGCACTCATGTAAATATATGAACTGTCATCACAGAATTTAGTTAAATTAAGAAACAGCTTTTAGTTTTCAAAAAAAAAAAAAAAGAAACACCTTTTAGTTTCAAATGCTAGCATATATTTCTCCCAATAGATTTCACAACAGTGATAAGAAAGTTTCAGCTCAAAAGCATCAAAGCATTTAAAATAGCTGCAAGAATTATCATAGCTTGCCTTAAAAAGTTATTTAACAGTCCTTTGCCTTCAAAAACTAATGATTTCAAATCAAATTTAGAGTTTAAATAGCTTTTTTACCTAATTGATTAGCAATCACATATTTCGATTCACCAAATAAACTACTTACTAAAATTGAATGAAAAAGACCTTCCAGAGCTGAACAAATCACATTACCCAAAAAAAAATAAAAAAAAATAAAAAAAAAACTTTGTTAAGCCTAAGATAGTATAAAAATAAAAACAAAAAATAGCATAAAACTCAAGTGTGGATAGTATAGTTATAATGTGTATGAGTTAGAGCATCTTATCTTGAATTCTTGAAATATTTTCATGTAGCTGTAAATGAATGTTGATAAAACTCAAGAAAATCTCCTTAAATTATTATATTAAATATATTGAATTATTACTTTTTTTCCTTAATTCAAAGATCTCTTTAAAATTTTTATTCAAGGTCATTGATCACATAAATTGGGCCATGACATTCATTCTTGGGCTCTTTAATCAAATTTGAACTACTCATATAATTAGCTATAAATTAACTATGATCTTTCTAATTTTGTTGTGAGTATCAGTTTTCACAATTCACTTAAACAACATGAGGAAACTCACAGAATCAACAATTCTAAGGGGGAGAAAAAAGCAAAAGATCACAAATCAAGGTTAGAGCCAAAATTAAATCTCATTATATTTTGTTTCATTCATTATTTTCCTTATTATCTATATACTTTAGGGTTTCTCAAATTGAGAAACAGACATGGATTCAATTATTTTATAATAAAATACTATCATAAATCAGAACACAATTGAATTTATTATTTAAAAAAACAATAAATGAACAAATCATAAAGCTAGGGTTTCTCATTCAGTAACACAGACCTTAAATTGGCGATGACCGGTGTGCGGTGGTGGTGGCCGCTGGCCGGAGTGCTATGGCGATGCAGGTGTAGTCGCTCAATGCCTGCCACACTCTCCTTGGTGTCATTGGCACCCACCAACTCCAACGCCTCCTCCATCTACGCTTTTTCGGGGCTTCGATCTGATGCTAGGCTCTCAGATCTGCGGTGGGAGAAGATGGGGGTTGATTTTTAAGTAGAGGCCAGAGAGAGTGAGAGGCTTGTGGTGTAGTTCACCATTGAATGTTAGGTGGAGCTTTTGCCTCTGGTGGCCATGGAGTAATGGAAAGCACGCAGAGCAGGGAGGGGGGGAGGGAGGGAGCTGAATTAGGGATAAAAAAAAATGAATACCTAAGCAAATAATGATGAATAAACCTAGGAAGAATAAAGAAAGGTGTTTTCAACTTAAAAAGGATTTAAAAAAAATTAAAATGGAAAAAAATGAAGTGTATAATATAACTATAAAAGCTAAAATAATTAAAATTGAAATTGTTGAAGGAGGTGTAGATGAGCTGTTCAATCATCTATGTTAATTTTTCAAATCTTTTCCTTTATCTCCCTGATTATGGAAAACCTAAAATAAAAAATAGCACTTTTTAATTTATCTTTAAAAAACTAAGGCAATGAATTTGGTCTTTTTTAAAAATGAAAATGGTAAGATAATTTAAGTTGAAATTGAATTTTGTTTGAAGTTGAAACTTTTACTAAATTTATGGTAAGTGTATACATATTTTGTAAGTGTATTTAAAGCTAAGTACGAATCATTATATGAGAATTGTCTAATTACTGTTTTTTTTTATTTTGTATTTTAGAAAATGAGTTGGCATTACAAGCAACTGTTGGTTCTTCACCATTTAATCCAGTTCATCCGAGATTTAACGGTGAGCATTTTTTTAATAACCTACGCGCCTATTTTTTTCTATATAAAATGCAGTCATAAATTTTTTTGCTTCAATATAAATAACTGCAGTAGCTGGTAATGAAGCATTGTTTGGTGGATTTACGGTTTGCTCTCCATCAACACCTATTAATACACCCAACAAAGGTACTACTATTCAAAAATATAATATAATATAATGTAACATAATAGGTTAAATTATATGCAAATTTTGATTGATTTGTTCGGTTAAATTGTTGCAGTTAATGCTCATCAAAGTCCATCATTAAGTGCAATCACAAATGGTATATGTTATATTCAAATGATCTTATTTTCCATTTCGACTAAAATAATATTTTAATCTTATTTTATATATTCAATAATAGTTTTATTTTGATGTATTAATATTATTTTGTCTTTATTTGATGCAATTATTTAGTTTGCAAAAAAATTGCAGTTGCTAGCAACCCAAGTTTATATGAATTGAATAGTACAATTGGTTCCTTCACACCCTCGACTGTCGTCACAGATGGTAAGAATTTTCTCTATTAGTTCAGTACATATTTCTTCATTTGTTGTATATGGTAAATGTGTTGTTATATATGCTTGAATAAAAATAAATTCTATACGATCAATGTGATATATATGTTTATAAAAAAAAAATTGCAGTTGATATGAATAACATGTTCTCACCGTCTAATGAGCGTTCATTAAATACGCCAAATATGCCAACTTCAATGTCTTCATCACGCCAACCATTAGCTGATGTTACGAACGGTAATTTATACTTCAGTATGGTTTTTGCCTTTTGTTATTCCCAGTGCCTGTTTACAACTTTTTGAAAATTTTTAGTTGGTTGCATGCTCTATATAGTGGTACTGGAATTCATTAGATAAGAAGTTTATTTGAAAATTTTGAAAAATAGGCTCATTGATTGGATGACATATTGATTGGAATAATAATTTACATTTTTTTTAGTATGCAATTTGCCTTTTTGTTAGAATTTAGCATGCAATTTGTGAACTTATTGGTAGACATATTAATTGGAATAATAATTTGTCTTTTTTTCTCTTTGGGAAAAGGGTCAAATAAGCCCCTTAACATTATACCAAAAGTCAATTAGGTCCCTCAACTTTCGAAAGGTGCAATTAAATACATGAACTCATAATTTCAGTTACCTAATTGACTTTTGGTATAATATTAAGGGGCTTATTTGACACTTTTCCATTTTTCTTTTATGCAATTTGCCTTAAGTTAGCAATTTAGCATGCAATTTGTCTTATTTTATATGCAATTTACATTTTTTAAGAATTCCTACCTAATATTATTTACCTGTGTTATTATTTAAATTAACAAAATAAAAATTACTTTCCTTATGCATGTATCCGTGTTATTATTTAAATTAAAAAAATAAAAATTACTTTCCTTATGCATGTATCCACCGTTTTTTACTTGTGTTATTATTATTTTTACGTTAGCAATTTAGCATGCAATTTGTAAACTTATTGGAAAACATATTGATTGGAATACTGGTTTGCCTTTTTTTTTTATGCAATTTGCCTAAATAAAAATTACTTAAAATAAGAATTCCTAATATTATTTAACAATTCATTGTATTTTATTAAAGTGGAAACAGAAACGCATCGTCGACGTAATCGTGTTCCGCGATCAATTGTAAGAAATTCCAGTAGGTCATCGTCAAGAACAAATGAGACGAATTTAAACAATGATTCACGACTGGTTGAGACTCAAAATAATGGATATGGTCAGTTTTCCTTTTTTAAAATATAAAAGTTTGTTCTGTTCATTTTTTCAAAATTTAAATAATGTGTATTCATTGTATTCTTTACGTTACCAGATTGTTATTTTGACCTTGGAGATCCTATTCATTCGTGTAATTATTGTGGGGCTTTATTTTGGTGGCAAGAGCGCTCTAATCAAAATGTAACATGCGCATTGCCAAAATACACAAAGTGTTGCTATGAGGGCAAAATCCAATTACCTCGCATGAAGGATCCTCCTCATGTGCTGCAGAGGCTATACTTTGGTGATACTGAACAGAGCAAACACTTCCTTAGTAATATTCGAAGATATAACAACATGTTCTGCTTCACGTCTTTGGGCGGTAGAATTGATAGGTCACTCAACACCGGTAATGCTCCTCCAGTGTTTAGGATTAGTGGTCAAAATTATCACTGCATTGGAAGCTTGGTTCCAATAGATGGTTCGATGCCAAAATTTGCGCAACTATATATTTACGACACAAATAACGAGATTAAGAACCGCATCAATTCTGTCAGGTAAAATAAAAATTACTTTCTTTCTTTTTTTGGCATTCCACTTAGATATTTAACTATTATTTATCTATTCCCTTTTTTTTCGTATACAGAGGGGAAAGTAATTTAGGGGATATCAATGAAGAGATTGTTGTCGAATTGAAGAACATGCTAGACCAAAATAATGTCTTGGTCAACTGTTTCAGAATGGCAAGAACTGAGATCCAATCTAATCCAGTTATTGAGGTTAAGATGAATTTAATAGGCAAGCGGAACAAAGATGGAAGGACCTACAATTTACCTACCGCTCATGAGGTAGCTGCACTTATTGTCGGGGATATTGACCCATCAATGGGAGATCTAGACATATTGATTGAGACCAGAACTGGACAGTTGAAGAGAATAAATCAATTGAACCCCGCATATCTGCCACTACAGTACCCTTTATTGTTTCCCTACGGTGAAGATGGCTATCGCGAAGACATTATATTCTCTGATGCATGGCGTCAATGTCATCCTCGTGGAAGGATAAGAATTAGCCCTAAAGAGTATTTCTCATTTTATATACATGAGAAGGTAAATGAGAAGCATACATTGTTGTATTCTAGGAGGTTATTCCAACAATTCTTGGTTGATGCGTATACAATGATTGAATCTGCACGCTTGATCTACATTAGAACTCATCAGAAGGCGTTGCGTTGTGAAGCTTATCAAGGGTTGAGCGATGCATTGACAAGAGGAGAATTAGACCCTGCAGCTCGAGGTAAAAGAATTATACTCCCATCATCATTCACAGGTGGAGCTAGGTATATGATTCAAAACTATCAAGATGCTATGGCAATATGCAAGCACATCGGTTATCCACACATATTCATTACATTCACTAGCAACCCAAAGTGGCCTGAGATTGAACGGTATGTTACACACCGTGGCCTTAAAGCAGATGATAGACCTGACATCATTTGTCGTGTGTTTAAGATGAAACTTGATGCGATGATTGAAGACATCAAAACAGACAAGTTGTTTGGCGATATATGTGGAGGTATTTGAGATCATACATAATTGAATTTGCCATCATCAATTCTAATTTTCCTTTATAAACTTTAATTGGTCATTTTTGTATTATCTTTGCAGTTATCTACACGATTGAATTTCAAAAAAGAGGTCTCCCTCACGCGCATATCTTGCTATTTGCCAAAAGAATGAATAGGCCAAATTCTGCGAACGAAATTGACGCATTGATCTCAGCTGAAATACCAGACCCAGATGTTGATGCAGAATACCATCATGCAGTCAGTGAATTCATGTTGCACGGACCCTGTGGAGAACTTCGGAAGAATTCGCCCTGCATGGTAGATGGTAAATGTTCAAATTATTTTCCAAAAAAACATGTTACTCATACGATTTTGGATAAAGATGGTTACCCGATTTACAGAAGGCGTGACAATGGGCGCACAATCAATAAGAATGGAATTAAACTTGATAATCGTTACGTCGTCGCGCATAATAGACATCTGCTCCTAAAATATCGCGCACATATTAACGTTGAATGGTGCAACCAGTCTAGGTCTATTAAATATTTATTCAAATATGTGAACAAAGGAAATGATAGGGTCACAGCAGAATTCATGAGTAGTTCAGTGAATGCTCTCAATGGTGATGTGGTCGATGAGATTAACATGTACTACGATTGTCGCTATATATCAGCATGTGAAGCCACGTGGCGGCTATTTGGATACTGGATACATTATCGAATCCCACCTGTAGAGAGGTTAAATTTCCACTTAGAGCACCAGCAGAATGTTGTATATGGTGAAGATCAGCCCTTGGATCAGATTGTGGAGAACCAAACAGTTAAGCAGAGTCAGTTCAAAGCTTGGTTTGAGGCGAACAAAAAATACGAAGAGGCCCGGTCACTCACTTATGCTGAGTTCCCCAGTAAGTTTGTTTGGAAGCAAGATCTGCGTGAATGGCAGCCAAGGAAAAGAGGTTACTCCATAGGACGATTGTTTTATGTTCCGCCAGGGTGTGGAGAATTATACTACCTTAGATGCCTTTTAAATTTGGTACGAGGACCTTCTAGCCATGAGGATATTCGCACTGTTGCAGGGGTCATTCATAATTCGTTTAGGGATGCGTGTTATGAATATGGATTATTAGATGATGACAAGGAGTATATTGACGGCATTACTGATTCGAGTTACTGGGCATCCGCGTATGCTTTGCGAAGGTTATTTGCTACGCTTCTCACTTCAAGTTCAATCAGTAGGCCAGAAGTAGTTTGGAATGCCGTTTGGGAATTTCTTGCCGAGGATGCACAGGTTCAGCGTCGACGTGTCATGCAGAATTCAAGTATATTGAGCTACAATCTATAAATTCAACTTTGTTATTTGATTTTCATTATTTATAAATAAACTAATTTGTTGTTTTTTGGTTTCTTTTTTTTTTTTGGGTTTTTTAGAGTTGATGTTATCGGATTCAGATAAAAAACAGTTCGCTTTGGTGGAATTGGAGAAGTTACTATCTTTGTGGGGGAAAAGCCTAAAGGACTTTCCAGAAATGCCAATTCCAGACGAAAGTAGCATGTGTTTGAGTGAAAACATGTTGATAGCTGAAGAGTTGGCATATGACAAGGAATCGTTGAAGACAGAGCATGAAACATTGGTAACACAATTGACTGATGAGCAAAAGAATGTTTATGAATCTGTCATGAATGATATTGATTCCAATGGAGGTGGATTGTTCTTTGTGTATGGTTACGGAGGAACAGGCAAGACGTTTCTGTGGAGAACGTTATCGTCAAAGATAAGGAGTCGCGGTGATATTGTTCTGAATGTTGCTTCCAGTGGAATAGCATCTTTGCTCTTACCGGGAGGTAGGACGGCACATTCTAGATTTGTAATACCGCTCTCTTTGAACGAAGATTCCACGTGCAACATATCGCAAGGTAGTGACATTGCCGAGCTTATAATAAGGAGCAAATTGATAATATGGGATGAAGCACCGATGATGCACAAATATTGTTTTGAGGCTTTGGACAAAACCATGAGGGATCTATTGAGGTTCACTATACCGGGTAGTGCTGAAAAGACTTTTGGTGGAAAGACAGTAGTTTTGGGTGGTGATTTTAGACAGATCCTACCTGTTATTCCGAAAGCAACGAGACCAGTAATTGTCGGAGCAACTATTAATTCTTCGTATCTTTGGACAAATTGCAAGGTATTAAGGCTCACCAAGAACTTGAGATTACGGACCTTAGCTTCAGAGGAAGATAGACATATGGTTGATTGGTTTTCAAAATGGATTGCAGACATCGGAGATGGGATTGCTGGGGTTGTAAACGGCGGTTTATCTGAGATCGATATTCCACCACAATTTTTGTTGAAGTGTGGACACGATCCCATAGCAACTATAGTGGAGAGCACCTTCCCAAGCTCGAGATATGGCACGCTTGATGAGTCACAGCTAGAAGGCCGAGCGATCCTCTCACCGACTTTAGATGTCGTTGATCAAATTAATCAGTACATGTGCGAGATGAATACTGCAGAAGGACGGACATATTTGAGTTGTGACTCTTTGTGTAAGGCAGAATCAGGCAGTGAAAATCTATCAGAAGTACACACTCCTGAATTCTTAAATAGTTTGAGATTGTCGGGTCTTCCTAATCATTCATTGACATTAAAGGTCGGTGCACCTGTTATGTTATTGCGGAACATAGACTACTCTCTTGGTCTTTGTAATGGGACGCGGCTCATCGTCACAAGATTGACAGATCACATTGTGGAAGCAAGAGTAGTTAATGGGACACATAAAGGAACCAAAGTTCTAATCCCCCGAATGTCTCTCACTCCTTCTGATACGAGATTACCCTTCAAGTTCCAGCGTAAACAATTCCCCTTGATGCTTGCATATGCCATGACTATCAACAAAAGTCAAGGCCAAACACTAACACATGTTGGGTTATTGCTTAAAAAACCAGTCTTTAATCACGGACAATTGTACGTGGCTTTTTCCCGAGTCACTCATCCTGATGGCCTGAAGGTGATAGCTCTAGACGAGGATGGACAAGATTGTGTTGCTACTACCAATGTCGTCTATAAAGAGGTTTTCAATAATGTGTAAATGTAATAGATGATATTATGTTTTCTTTGTTTTTCTTTTTATTCAAAATGACAAAATTGCTATATTCTAGAAAACATAATCGATCCAATCCATTTCATCAATTGCACTATATAATATTCGTTGTTATAATTTACATAATTGTATATCGATCCAAATATTCTTAACATATTATAACAAATTCATTTCGTGCAACGCACGGGTGAAAATACTAGTGTCTTTAAAGACATTAAATTTTTTAAAAATGATAATCGAGCATCATATAAGAAAACAATTATAGATGAGAAATTTAGCATAATTCTTGAAGTATTTTAAAGCATTTATGAAAATAATATAATAAACTACACATAATAAGTAAATCGTACTGAAAAGATTTTGTGCAATAAATTCGAAGAATTGTTAATAACAATTAAATTCATAACAAATTATAAAGAGTTAATTCCACTTTTGGTCCTAGACTTATTAGGCGTTTGCCAGATTTAGTCCTCTACAATAAAAATGGTCAGATTCCAGCCACGCTTTTTGATTGTTGGACACTTTTAGTCCTCCGTGACTTGTGCCGTTTGTGGACCGTGAATTATAACGACTTTTTGGTCTTTTTATGTTGTCTTCCTCTAATTCTTTTATTCCTTTATTTTAGTGATTGTTTTCAGCAACAAGAACAGAGATGAACAGAGTTTGAACACCAACTGACATTTTACTAGCTCGTTTTGCAGCAGGTGGCGGCTGTGAGGAAGATGGCCGTTGTGAGGAGACAACACAATAAGTTTATCGGAAACGCCGCCTTTTCCAGTGGCAAGAGGGTCACGATCGACTCAAGAAGCTCGCGTTGCAGGGTTTTGCCTTCGGTACCATCAACTTCGGGTGTTGCCAGAGTGGTCTCGTATAAGGTCCCGCAGCGACCATTCCGCGTACGTTATTATGGCGCTGGCTATCGTTAACGACTTCGCGTCGCGAGACCTCATTGTAGCAATAATTATGGCGAAGAAGTGACATCTAGAATCGTTAGCTCCTCCGTTCACCAATTCGGCGGCGACCTGCTCTGAAAATTCGCCTCCACGCACGCATAAATCAAAACCACATATTTTGCGTCTCAAGTTGTCTGTAATGTTAGGTGTCTTTCCACGGTGGTAAGTTGTAGTGGTAACTTTAATCATGCACACTGGTTAATTTTAATCTTAGGGGCGAGAGTTTTAAAAGTGCATGCCAATAGAATAATATTGTAAATGAACTTTGAGTTAAAGAAACACCTGTATGGCTGTATAAATTTCCTCATATGCTGTAGTTAGTTGTTCAGTAACCAACAGAACACATCATTAAATTGAAAATTCGGTATTATAGAAGAGAAGATCAGGGCCACTGCTATAGAACATAGCTCTTACATCATTGTGGCAAAACCAGAACATGTAAGCAATTGCCATAGCGGGAGCCCTCCCCAATCCAGCTGTGCAATGTACATAAACTCCTCCTTTCTCTTCAGAAATGGCCCATTCCAATAACAAAACAGCTTTAGACAAACCGCTCCTCAAGGAATCTGGATCAAAATCTTTCGCCTGTAAGGACTGTAACTAAAGTGAGAATGTGGAATAATGCACGGGAAGGAAGAAAAACATGACATTAAGGGGTCGTCCAACCAGTCAGAACCACCATCGAGAAATCTTCCAAAACGGAACACGAGAATTTGATGAAGTCCAAATCCGCCGCCGTGAAGATGTACACATTTGAAGAAGATGAAACAGCCCATCCATCTAGCCAGGGGCTCGCCTCACCAACTTCCTCAACTCTCTGTTTGCCAACGGGAAGCCCAAACTCGCCGTTAAACCATCGCCGCAGCCTTCAACGTTGTGTTTCAACAAAACTCCCAAGGTCAACAATGGGGTGAAGAAGACCGTTCAATTCAACCCGTCTGTAATAGCCTGAGGTCAACAAACAACATAAAATGACCAAAAAGTCCTTATAATTCACGGTCCACAAACGGCACAAGTCACGGAGGACTAAAAGTGTCCAACGATTAAAAAGTGTGGCTAGAATCTGACTATTTTTGTTATAAGGGAATTAAATCTGGCAAACGCCTAATAAATCAAGGACCAAAAGTGAAATTAACTCAATTATAAATTTATAATCATTCAGGTACAAAAATCATACTTTATCAATTCAATTCTGGGGCTATAATTTAATATTTTTGTCGTTATTAAATTGTGAAATTAACGGAGAAAATACATATATATATATTGTTTTTAATTAACAACTTGCTATCGCCAGGAACCACAGGAACCAATTGGATGACAGAGCTCCCACCCTGTGATATTTCGGTATCATTAACGTAGCAAATTCTGAGCCACCATCTGGAATTGCGAATAAAATCTCTGAAATTTGCGGTGGGGAGGCAGATAAGTCCAAAGATTACGATGATTTGACCCTCAATCCATTTCCTAACCAACAACTATAGCGGCGATTAGCACATAGGGTTGGTTCGTTGGTTTCTCAAGAACAAAAATGGTTGGGTGTCTCATGGCTTCTCGTGGGTTCTCTCCTTGGCTTCTTCTCCCTCAAGAACAGGGCACGGGTAGGCTCTCCAAGGTATAAAGATCTGGTTTTGAATTTCTTACTGGTCTTGGGTAGTTTCTGAGTCCTGATTTCATCTCTGGTGTAGCTTGATTTAGATTTCCTATCTACAATTGCCTGTTTTTTTCCTCTATCTCTTTCTTCTGAGTGGTTGAGATGGGGATTTCTTGTGTAGTGCTTTGTTCGTTTCTCCTAGAATTGCCCTCTTCCCTGCAAGAGATACAATTACCATTTGTATAACAGTATAATTAAATTAGGTAAATTTTTTTCTTGATTGCTGGAGATTTGAGCTGCTATCTGCTAAATAGAATCATATCTATATGTTTTTTCGAATATGGAAGAATTTTTTTTGTGTGGCCAGAGAAACCGCGGCCAATCCAGAGTGTCTGGTATAGGACCAGCCTTGTGATCCGGTATAGGACCACAAGATTGCCCATGACCAACTCAAAACAAGAAGGCCAATAGGCCGTTCCCGTTTGGAGTCGAACTTGTAACTCAGTAGTTACCAAGTCAACAACCTGGATGAAGTTTAACAGTGGATATAATAGATTGGGTAATTTGAAAGTTGGTTTCATGTAACTGATTAGAATTGAATGCTGTAAGTAGTGCTGATATTGTACTTTTGCTAGAAGGTTCTTTATAGCAAGATGTGGATGCTTTTATATTGTACTATGTGTGATTTTACTGTTTTCTTCACTGCTTGGTTGGTGAAAATGGATGATTGTGCTAATTTGTGTCAGCTTTATTGAGAAATTTATGTGCCCTTTCAACTTTTCATTGAGGAGAAGTAATTTTCCAACTTGAAATGGCTTTAACCATACCAATACTCCGTATTGTAAGATTTTCCCTAATAATATATATTACGAGTATATATTATATATTAGGGCCTTAATTAAGTGGTGCAAGTTGACTAAGCTTATTAACCATACCAATACTCCATATCTCATGATTGCAATACTACTCCAAATGTGATACTTTTGCTGAAGTTCATTAGTCTCGTGCTTTGAACTTCCATCGGTTTGCTTCATGCACAATTACACTCCCATATGTGTGTCTACAATTATTATTCTTTTTGTTTATGTGTGCTCCTTTTCTTACAATGCTATTTTTTTCGATCTTTTTGTTAAAGGAGCATCTGTCTTTTGTTCCGAGTCCTGGAACGAACCAAGATATACTCAAGCCAAGTTCAGTTAACCTAAGGTTGCAGCAAAAAGAGGACTTGTGGAAAACCGTGTGTATGCTCTTGGATGCTAAACAGATTATCCAGATGAATACGTACAGTGGTAGGCCTCTAGTAGTTGATATTCAAGGTCCCTAGCTTTTAGCTTCTGGACATGTAGTTTCAATTGTTAGTTACTAAATCAATCAAGCTATTCCCGGAATATATGTTTATGTAAATGCATCGTGCTGAAATAGTTTTTTTTCCTTTTTACAGCTGACTCTCCTTCCAATTCAGTGCTCTTCAGCTTTGGGATTGCGGAACAATGCAGAAGGCACGAGAATGTTCTGAAGTACCTCATGTCTGGTTCAAGCGAAGTGGATTTGTCTACACTGCATGATGTAATGTGTCCACAAGCTTTGGCCATGCCTGAATCGCTATCTGCTTCTTCTTTGGCTGAGTCTCAGTCGTCCCTTATATACCCTAGTAGTTCATTCTCCCTCCAGATTCCCCCTTCGGATGTTGCAGGGTTCTTCGGCCATGACCTAGAAATTGCTCCCCTTTCTGATGGACGACTGTGTCCTAGTGAATCTACTACTTTGGTCGAGATGAAGGATATACTTTCTATAATTTCCGAGTATTACCAGTTGAAGAATTTGAACTCAATCAACAGTGGAAAGCAGTCATTGCTGGTTCCATACTTCGACAGGTATATTATGGTTATATCAAAATCTATGAATAAGAATATCAGGCTTCTTGGTTTTTTCTTTTTTTCACAATAAGAATTTCATGTTAGTTTGATCTGTATTTCCCGCTTCTCATGTTGCTATATCTTGTTTTTATTCATACACAATTCCAAACTGGTAATTTGCTTTGAATTCAGGAAAATGACCAGGGAAGCGAAGGCTAAACCTTCTACTCAGAAGCTTGAAAGGTAGGCAATACATACGCATTACGCCTTTACTTCAATTGGTTATTTGATTCAATCCTTTCTGTATGAAGATGCTTTGTTCTTACATATCGCTCTGTCTTGTAGTCCCGAGAGTTTGAAGTACAAGACATCACCGAAAAAGAAAAGCAACAAGAAACTGATCGACGAGAGAGATCTTTACAGGAACAACAATCTCCATGCCTGTGAAAGCCTCCTCTCCATAATGGTAGACAAGAAGCGACAGGGGAGAACAGCCATCAACTCGCTGAAGAAATCTGGCAGCGAACTTCCCAGGTTTCTCACCCAGTTCTCTGCTGTAATTGCTGGCACTGGCCTTGCTGTCCTTTTCTCCGTCGCCTGCAATCTAGCATGCGGGAGAGTGGCCTTCTCTGCACCCAAAATCTTCAACACTGGGTTAGGTCTTACTCTGGTTTGGCTTTCATGGGGCGTGAACAATCTAAGGGACACGGTTATCTCAATCAGTAAATGTTCGGGCAAGGTGGGCGCGAGAGAAGAGGAGATGATGAATAACCTGGACAAGAATGTGAAGGAGATTTATTTCAGGGCTGCAGCTTTCATGGCTGTCGCCGCTCTAAGGTTCATTTGACAGCAAGAACATCACCAAATGGATCAAGAACATGGAGATCTAAATGTACATTTCGCTCATAGAATGCTTCCTAGAATCTGTGAATGAAAGGTTCTAATCATAGTAGTAAAAGGATTCCTCAGGGTTTGTTTTAGGCCTAGGCACATTTTTCGTGTTGTAAATCAAACCTATTTCTAGTAAGCATCAAAGCCTAGGTTTTTTTTTGCAACTCTCTGCTTCCTAAGTACCAAAGAACCATGAAACTATGTATTCGACAATAAATAACACATACAAAACATCAGAAGAACAACAATAGATAAGAAACCAAAAAGATGAGAGTAAAATAGAAGCACTATTTATTCACTGATGCGTAGTAAAGTTGTTGAGCAATTGCTACTTCAAAGACCTATAAGAAAATGCTAAAAGGGATTAAAAACCTGAGTATGATGAATTTCACATCACCCTGCCTTGACATTAACCATAAATATATTTTTTGATCAGATGACGAGTACAAAACAAACCAAACACAGGATTGCAATGCGTAACGCTAGAATAGTTCTAGTTCTAGCCCCTCTCTCTCCGGACAAAAAGCATAGAGAAGCCTAAACTGCAATAGCATGTGCACCTCAGCTTATAACTTTGGAAACAACGCCAGCACCGACTGTCCTGCCACCTTCCCTCAAGGCAAATCTTTGACCTGTGAAACGAAAAGCATTAAGTTAGTGCTCATAGTATGTTACTATGTAATGAAGGAAATCAAAGAGTACTTGAACCAATTTATAACTGGATTTGCAACAAGTTAAGCCTACAAAACATGAAGTATTGTTCAAATCTTTCTAATACGGTAACATGTTCACCTTTTTCCAGTGGAACAGGAGAGATTAGCTCAAAAATAGCGGTTACATTATCCCCAGGCATGACCATCTTGACATCTTCTGGCAACTCCACTTTACCCGTGATGTCAGCTGTCCTCATGTAAAACTGAGGCCTATAGTTTGAGAAAAATGCAGTGTGGCGGCCACCTTCGTCCTTGGTGAGCACATATATCTCTGCCTCAAACCTCTTATATGTTTTCACTGTTCCAGGCTTTGCAATCACCTGAAGAAAGAAACACAAAAAATTAAGGAAACAGTGGAACTTTGTTTTATTTCAAAACCGTCAGTGCTAAGTAGAGTCAATGCAACTATATAGGACTCCTTTTTGGATGGGTTTGGATTGTGTAAGGGAAGGTCAAAGGGGTATTAATGAGTAAAATTTCACAGCATATTAGTCACAGCCTCACGGATGCCAAAAGAAAAGGAGAAAAAAATGCAAAATTGCAATATAAAACATGCCAGTATGCCACTAACCATTCCTCGCTGGATATCATCACGCTTTAAACCACGCAGTAGAAGACCAACATTGTCACCAGCCTTAAATAAAGTATTAAAAAAAACAGTAAGTTCTACATGCAAAATTTTGGTGTAAATAGATAATTGATCTCCTCCTTACTTGTCCATAATCCAAGATCTTCTTGAACATTTCAACACCAGTCACTGTACTTTTGAGATTTCCCTAGACACAAATACTCAATGTCATGAGAACTGAAAAATATGGCTATACAGTTTAAACATATAATGTATCCATCAATTCCACAAATCATGCTTATTTGAATTTAGTAAACAACAGAAATTAAATTCCAATTGAAGAGTTTAAGTAGCACAACCTAGGTAGAGAAAAGCAACCTAAACCACATCTATCAGTGCCATGTTCATCATAAACATATTACATATTTACATATGTAGATAATGGATCAAAGAAAAAATAGAAACTCCCTTTAAACAGAATTCCCAAAAGTTGGTTATCAAACCAATGATCTCTCACCTGCATCAGCCCCAAAATCTCCACATCTTCTCCCACCTTTATAGTTCCTTGCTCAACACGGCCAGTAGCCACTGTTCCACGTCCCTTCACAATCACAACAAACATCAATTTCATATAATAAGCATCTAAGCATTGACAGGGAAGTAATCACCTTTTAATAAGTGACAGATGTATCTCAGCCCAAAATACATATACCCTTAAGCAATTTAAATGTTACACCATCATCCTTTATTAAAAAAATAATAAAAAGTAAAAAAGAGAAACATAAAACTTTGCTGGTGCTGCTAACAGTAAGGATTATTACAGTAGGTAAAAGATATTGCTAACATCCCACTAATTTGCCAGTAAACAAAATAGAACAACTGAATTTGAAGTGGAGCATATCTTTAGAGCACCAAAATCCTGCTAAGCCAAAATAAAAGCTGAAAGGAAATTCAATGGATTCAAGAGAAATCACTGATGTAATTACCTGAATAGAGAAAACATCTTCAATTGGCATTAGGAATGGCTTATCAAGCACACGAACAGGATCCGGAATATATGCATCTACAGCATCCATTAACTTCAAAATAGCCTTCCTTCCAATTTCATCATTTGTACCCTGTAAAGCTGACAGAGCAGAACCTCGAATGATAGGGATTTCATCCCCAGGGAACTTGTAGAAACTAAGCAATTCTGCAAGATTATAAATTCGATGGAAGAAAATTAAAGTTTAATCCAATCTCAAGAGTACTTGTGTACATAAAAGAGCGTTAAGAACAATAGAAAAGAAAATTATTGGAAAGCCCAACTTACCACGGAGTTCCATTTCCACGAGTTCAAGTAGTTCTTCATCATCAACAGCATCAACTTTGTTCAAAAAGCACACAAGTGATGGTACACCAACCTGCATCATATAGAAAGGGGAGGTTTATGTAATGACCAAAAAGTGGAATTTTTTTTTATCCATGACTGTCCAGAAGTCACTAGAGATCACCTGGCGTGCAAGCAAAATATGCTCTTTCGTTTGGGGCATGGGTCCATCGGGTGCAGATACAACGAGAATGCCACCATCCATTTGGGCAGCTCCAGTAATCATGTTCTGCAAATCAATTAAAAACATTTGGTAAACATAGAAATACATAAACCTTCAGATTTTCAGAAGAATGCAAGTACTGAAAAAAGGATGACTACACAAACATTTTAAAGCCAAACAATATAAAGACCAAATTGTCTCACTTTAACATAATCAGCATGCCCTGGACAATCTACATGAGCATAGTGTCTCTTAGCAGTCTCATACTCCACATGAGCCTACACCATCCATTTCAAATGTTAAAAAGTGAAGGAAAAACGAGAACAAATAGGAAATACAATAAACATCCTTGCTTGGAAGGTGACAGTATTTAAAAAAAGTTAATGTAATTTAAACTAAATAGAGACCCAACCGTTGCAATAGTAATTCCTCTTTTTTTCTCTTCAGGTGCTTTATCAATTTCATCAAAGGCAACAGCTTTAGCCTTTCCTTCTTCAGCTAGGACCTGAAGAAGAAAAATGCTTCAAAAGCAAAACCTTAAAGTATACTATTTAGACTAAGACTATGCAAAATTAAAAAAGGAACCTTTGTAATTGCTGCAGTTAGTGTAGTCTTTCCATGATCAACATGCCCAATTGTTCCCACATTAACATGAGGCTTTCTGCAACCATACACATTTTTATATACACAACTAGTTAAAATTAACACTCACTTTCTTTCTCTCAAATTTCGTAATTTTAATTTTCCCACAACAGCAGAGCTCAATAGAAATCACTAGTAATTAGATTTTAAAAAGCATTCGGTACTAGATGAAAAAGAAGCAAAAGATGAAGTTAGAGCTCACGTTCGAGTAAAGGTAGCCATAGATCTCCACCAGGGGTTGGAAAACAAGGGAGTCTCATTTTGAGACGGCGATTCGGAGAGCGAGGGCTGAGCTAAAACCGATCCCCGGCAGCAGGCGTGGATTTGTGGAGATAGATAGAGCAAGCGCCTCGAGCTAGGGTTTCTGAATGCGACCGACGCCATTGCCAGATGAGCACGATGGGGTTTTCAGGGGTTTAGGACTCCAGCTACCCTATTGCTACGCTTCTCTCCCACTCCCCTTCAAGGGTTTTAGAAATCCCGGCATGGCTTCACGGAACGACGCCGTTTTATTGCTTTCAGTGGGCTGGGCCATTGGGCTTATCATGGGCTGGTTGATTAATTCCGACTAGTTCAGAAGCTCTTTTTTTTTTTTTTTTAATTAATTAATTTAATTTATTATTAAAGAATTTCAACTACGCCGTAATCTTCTCCCAAACTTCACCCTTGTGACTAATTGAGTTGTCTATGCAGATAATTATGCCATAATCTGTTTGTACATTATGCAACTCAGTAAGAACAATCTATTGACTTTTTTTAATTTAAGATCAGCAACGAACAAATTAAAATAACTTACGTCATTTAATCATTTTTCACTTGAGATCACAACATAAATTGTAATCGAACGACATAATTGTAGTTCTCCTAGATAAAATGTTACAAATTCGAATATCAAATCTCAATGAGGATATTAACAGATTTTACGTTATGTAAATAATATTCAACAAACATGCCAATTATGTGGCGTATTATCCAGTAACTCAAAAAAGGTATTTTGCGTATAGACGGTGGAAGAATAACGGCGTTAAAGTTGTCTGAACTCTACCCTAACTCTTCAACTGACGTCGTGGTGTCCTCCGCCAGCAGTTCTCTTCGATCGTCCAGTCCACACATTACTTTTTTTTTTTTTTTTTTTTTCTTGATCTTGTTCTCCACTCTTGGCATCTATTCTAGAGTGTCGCCATCTCCAAACTCTACCTTCAATCTTAATTTTAGTCCTTTTGGGATTCAGATTTATCCCCAAAGTCCAATTCCCTGTTCATTTCTTTTTTAAAAACGAAGCTTTTTTTTTTCCTCCTCCTTTCAGTGCAGAATAGGATTTTTCATATTTATGTTCTTCTTTTTTCTCACGTGGAGAGATTTTCATATTAAAGTTTGTGTGCCTTGGGGTTTAGGGTTATCGTTATAGGATTTTATAGTTTTATTTGAGCTATTGAAAGATGGCTCCTTGGGGTGGGGTAACCTGCTGTTTGAGTGCGGCTGCTCTTTATCTTCTTGGGAGGAGCAGTGGAAGGTTTGTTGAGTTTAACTTTGTTTTGGATTGGTTTGGTTTGAGTAAATTAGCTTAATGTTGTTGACTAATTTGTGGTTGAATGCCTGCAACCTTGCAGGGATGCAGAGGCCTTGAAATCTGTTACCAGAGTGAATCATTTGAAGGATTTGGGTAGGCATGGAGTTCAATTATTTAAGCTTTCCTTTCTTGCTGTTTCCATACCAAAGTTGCCTGATATGTGATAATGTGTTATTTAAATTGTTATAGAATGAAGTATTTTTAGTTCTTTATGTGTTGTAATTTTGGACTGGAGATTGTCAAAAGAACGCGTTCTCAACATATAGTAGAATTTATAATTAAGTTCAAACAGTGTTTGGATTCAGAGGTTTTAAGGGTCCTTGCATTTGCAATCTGTTGGGAAATGTGAATGATCTTTTCTAATGGCATAATTGGAGTCTAAGGTCCTAGAAGTTCTAATTTGATTTTGCATTCAGTAATTGATTCTGTTGCTTTGGTTGTAGCGCAATTGTTAGATACTGCTTCCAAGGTCTTGCCTTTTGTTGTCACAATATCTGGAAGGGTTGGTTCAGATACGCCAATTAGCTGCCAATACAGTGGCTTACGTGGAGTAATTCTCGAAGAAACGGTATGAGAAGTTTTGTTTTCAAAGTGATATGGTTGTGATTATTTGAGTTGGTGGATATGTGGAATGCAATTGCTTTGATGTCTTTGCAGGCCGAGCAACATTTTCTTAAACACAATGATGCTGGTTCATGGATACAGGATTCTGCCTTAATGCTTTCTATGTGTAAAGAAGTTCCTTGGTATTTGGTGAGGTTTTATTACCCCTTTCTTATCTTATTACTTAGTTTCACACTATTTCTAGAGCTATCTCAATTCAGAAAGACAAGAACTGTAAAGAAAATATTTTGAAGCCTTTGTTGGTTACTCTGAAAGTTGAGGCACGTTTTGTTTTCTGAGGTGCATTTTTTTTTTGGACTAGGATGATGGCACAGGACGTGCGTTTGTAGTTGGCGGCCGAGGTGCCACGGGTTTGGTATTGACTGTTGGGAGTGAAGTGTTTGAAGAAGCGGGGCGATCCATTGGACGGGGAATGCTAGATTATCTTCAAGGTCTTAAGGTCTCTGTCAATTATCACCTCTCCTTTATTATCTGCATATGCATGCCATAATCAAGTTCATCGTTGAGCCTAATGTCAATTATTGCTCTATTATTGTTAGCACATGCCAAAATACCAAATTGGCTTTACCACAATGCTATTAGCGAAAGCTTTTCCAGCTGTAGTCCTGGGACCTTAGGTGTATCATAGTTTTCCTCTAACAAATCTAAATATCCTCATTGCATCCCAAGTTCAAGATTACTAACACAGAATGTCTACATGAGTATTCTTTTACTTAACATTCATTACCCGATGCTTCTTTTTCAAGATGCTTGGCGTGAAGAGAGTTGAACGTGTACTTCCCGTTGGCACACCCTTGACAGTTATTGGTGAGGTATGTTTGCTGCAACTGTAGATAAGCCAACTTGATTCAATTTTGTTGTGATTGCTTTATTCGAGTGTATTTTATAGTAAAATATTGATTGAGTGTGCTGCTTGGTGTAGAGCCTATACTTTATTATTTATCTGCATTTTTTTCAGTTGGAGGTTTTTGATAGTTGGTTGAGTTAATATATACAAAATTTATTTTATCAGGCCGTTAAGGATGACATAGGGACAGTTCGGATCCAGCGACCTCATAAAGGCCCATTTTATGTCTCTCGTAAAACTATTGACCAGCTTATTATGAATCTTGGGAAATGGGCGAGGTAAACATGCTTTACAATTATAGTTTCACAATTTACTAATTACTTGTATATATGTTTAAGTTGTTAACTATCCTTGAAAAGTTCCTTACATAATAATCAAGTATTTAAATATTTCAGGCTCTCTCTCATGCACTTGTACACACACTGCTCGAATATCTGTTAATAAGTGTTTTCCTTCTTTTCAGGTGGTACAAATATGCTTCAATGGGATTTACCGTTGTTGGTGTTTATCTGCTTGTAAAACATGCTTTCCAGTACATTATGGAAAGAAGGCGCCACTGGGAACTGCGTAAGAGGTATAATGTAATGTAATTTTGAGGATTTTTATTAAGTGCGACATTTTCTTCTATGTTATTCCATGTTTAAGATTAAGTGCAGTCTAATTACACTATATTTCCAATACATTAATGGAAAACCCATTGTCGATTTGTCGATGTAGAGTTCTTGCTGCTGCAGCTAAAAAATCTGGACAAGAAGATGAAGGTAGCTCGTTGGCTTTTTCAGCATTCTACTTTATTGTTGTTCCTAGACGGTTTTCATGTTCAAATTTTACATCTTCCACATTCCTTTATGTTTCTAGGTTCGAGCATAAAAGAGGAAAACGGAGCAGATAGTAAAAAGGACCGGTTAATGCCAGATTTATGTGTAATATGCCTGGAGCAGGAATACAATACAGTTTTTGTCCAGTACGACCCGACCCTAATACAAAACAAAATCTTCGATTTGCTTATCACTGCATCTCGGTACTAATGCATTCACGGTTTTTGATTCAGGTGTGGGCATATGTGCTGTTGCATGGCGTGCTCGTCGCACTTGACAAACTGCCCTCTTTGCCGGAGACGGATTGAGCAGGTAGTCCGGACCTTTCGTCACTAAACTCTAAACACGATTAATCTTTTTTCCCTGCCCTTAATACGAGACATACATAACCTGGATGGTTCGCATCTGAGGCCGCCTAAGATGCACTACCATGACAATGATACAGCTTTTGTCGAAACCGAAATTGTGCCCTCCAATTATGGTCATTCATGCATCATGTATGCTTCAGTGAAATGAGCAGACTGAGAATGAGTTGTGGGCGAATTTTTTCTTGAACTTCATTCATGACCTGTAAATAGCACTGACCTGAAATGGTTTCTAGCTTTGCATTGTTTTTGCACATTTCTCATGTTGTCACTAACTGTATTATGTAGGTTATGTTCTGCTATTTGAGTAATCAAGAAAATTATGTTCAGGCTTCCTATAGTGTTTTGAAGTGAGGATTATTCAGCTTTGGTTTATTGGTTATGTTATTGAAAGCAATTGGCTTTTCCAGCTCTTCATTCTCTAGTTTCTTTTCACCATTCTCCGTTGTTTGCTTTCAAATTAGAAAAATGTAGGGCTTTTTCCACTTTTGGTCCCTCGAAGGCATTTCCACTTTCTGCAAGTGTCCTATCTTTTACTATCAGAGCAAGCTCAACCGTTTGGATTTTTGCTTTGATTTTTTTCAAATCCAACAAGGAAATAGAGGAATGAGAGAGAAAAAAAAATAGAAAAAAGCCAAATAAATCCTTCAACTTTACATAAAAGTTCAATTAAGTCCATAAATTTTTACAAAAGTACAATTAAATACTTCAACTTATTAAAATAAGTTAAGTACATCCAATTTACTGGTAGCCTAATATTGACTGCTGTTAATCACCCCTAGATGTTATTGACCACCGTCAATTATGATTGACTATTGTTGTTGAACTGAAAAGAATACTGAAGACCGGCGAACGACCTCGACCGCTTTCTTCGAACCGTCACTGGTCGCCTTCTCTTGGCAATCCACTGTTTGCCTTTTCCGATTTCATCGGAATTAATTTTGGAGTTGGTCGGAATGTAGCCGGAGTTAGTCGGAATACCGCTGGAACCCTAGTGACCTATTATAACACCAAAATAACATATTGATAGACTTAATTACAAAAGCTTTAAAATCTAATTGACTTTTTGAGTAAAGTTTAGAGATTTATTAAACTCTTTTCCCCCCTCTTAAAAAAAAAGGTAATCAAGATGACCATTCAGTTGGCGAGCATGTGAGCACCGCGCACCAATTAAATTAGTTTTTTTTTCTTTTTCTTTTTTGTTTTTTTAAAGAACTTCATCATCTCCCTCTGTCTCATCTTACAAAAATTTGGCAAAATTGTGTAAAAAAATTCCTTGAGGATGTTCTTAGTCTTTCAACTTCGAATTTTTCATACTTATGGCCATGCATTCTGGCGAATTTTTTTGACTAAATACATGTCTACATACTGTTTAAGTGATGTTTGGCAAGAAAACTTGTGAGGTAATAAATTTAAAGAAATGATCTAATAATAGAAAATTCTGGGTAGTGCATTAAGCTATATGATGATAAGATTATTCTTTGAATGTACTTTTAAGTAACTATGATACAACTCTGGAATCCGATGCCCGCAGCGTCGTCACCCAATTATACGTCAGAAGTGCTGAACTAATACCCCTTTCTGTTCTGTTCTGTTCTTGCAGCATCCATATTTAGCAAATCTGATGTACACACCTGTGTTCACTTTAGATGTATTTATTAATCTTTCCACGAGAAACCTAAGGTCACTAACTACCAAAGATAAAATAGTCGTGTATAATAGCCTATATAGGATATGTAAATCGTATTAGAAAGAGTTTATCTGTTTATGCACCAAATTCAACTAAAAATGTATTGGTAAAGATTAAGCTCGTTGGGACAATTTAAGATAAATTGGTCAGATAGTCCCATGGGAGCATTTATTACTTTTCTTGGTTTGCACCAATTAGCTATGGACAATCTAGGCTAATTTGAGCCGATTAGCTGTAGACAGCTTATACTAGTTTACCTCCTTTAGTTTTCTGTCGCTAAGATTACAAAGTAAACTTGGTTAGATATGGACAATCTAAGTTGATCGAGTCACTATTGGCAACCTAAGCTGGTTTATGTCATTTAAAATATCTGTTAGGGTCACAAGACAAGTAACACTTACACAATTACAATAATGATTGTTCTGTAAATCAAATAAAACCTCATGACTTTCTAATCTAGAGTATATTTCACGCACTCACCTATATATCCCTATTTAATAATTCTTGTGAGGAATTCAAGAAAGTTGGGAATATGATCCCTAATCCATTTCACAACTTGCTTATCAAAATTAAAGATTAATCTCCTAGTGGCTAAATGAAACCGGCCATCTTTCACCTTTACCTATGGCCTATGGGAATAATGGCTGGAAATTCTGCCCCCCATTCATACGTGAAGAACGTGTTTAAGCAACTAAATTCCCTTTAATCCCATCATATTTATTTGCCTCTACTGCACCAGTTTCTTCTTCCCCATCATATCCCCTCTGCTTCCCAGTTCCCAATAATGGCGAGAAACCAATCTCCAGATAGTATCGCAGTAGCCTACAACCATAATAACAAAGAAAAAGCTTCAAAAAAAGTGACCATGGCGGATTATCTCCATCCTAGCAAAGAGAAAGGCGGCGGCGGCGGCCACCACGAAGCTAATAAGTTCTCTGAGTTTATTAACCGCGTTAGGGATAAAAGAACCAGAACCCCCAACACGGTCCAAGGCGGCGATGGCGGTGGCAAAACCCGACCCGCGGCGGTGATGAGAAGAGATAGCTTTAATGACAGGGTTTCTAATTTCATCCATACCGCCATGCACAAGATCAGGAGGACTTCGTCTAACGTCGGCGCTGATGATCATGGTAACCCAAATTAAACACTGCATCTCATCATCTTTCAACAATTCCCCTCTTCCACTACTGTGTACTGTACTCTACTGCCATAGAGTTCATCAAATAAATTTATAAAACACAAAATTTCAAACTCGATCGATCTTGTACTTAAATTATTACAAGAAAGCTTGCAACTACTGTATCCTTGAAATAACTCTAACCAGCAAAACAACGCTTGAAAATAAGTTGTTTATAGTTGAACCACTGATTCATAAAAAAATATTTTGTCGGATAAAAATTAAGTTCAAATGAAGAAATCTTTTGTCATCTTTAAAATTTTACCCCCTACATAAATATAAATTTAGCAGAAGGAATGATCACGGATCAACTTTCCCCGTAAGAAACTCCGTAGTTAGCGAAATGTTATCACGGTTTGCATATGTGGTTGGGACGAAGACATTCTCTAAGGAACACAGCCGTTTGAGTTTTTTGTCCTGAGAATCTATGCCACCAATATTAAATTGCATGCATAGTTTGCTTAAGTAGTGCCACATGCACTAACATAGATTGTACCATCCACAATGAATAATAATTTGTGCCATCTAATATTAAAATTATATATTTATCGATTATATAAATAATGTTACTACATGCAATTTTTTTTTTAAATATCTACATAGTACAATAAACTAATAATTTGAATTCTTCATGAATATATAGTGTTATTCAAGATCCGTTGAAGAAACTCCTTATTTATAGTGTAACACGAAGAACATATGTTGCGTTCCTCATTGATAGGTCTGATTGGGCAACACAGCACGTGTCGGCCATTGGTGTGACATATGTAGCAATAGTGGAAGTAATTATTGTTATATTATTTGTTCCTAGTGATAAGTTTTTCTACCCTAAAAAATTAGGACACTCTTAAATTTAGTTAACTTTCAGATTATTAATTAGAGTAATTCTACATGTACTCCCAATTTCTATCTCCATTCTCTACTTCCTATGATTTGGCATGTTTTGATTAATCAATTTAATAAGGGGCCATGGCATTTATTCATTTTTTTTCTCCCTCCAATAAAATTTGAACACAAGTAGGAATAAAAATTTGGAGTAAGTTTTTAGGGGTACATGAAGTATTTTTCTATTAATTATTATATTAGTAAATGGGTCCTATATATAACCCTATCAATGGGTCCTAGGACCCTATCAATTACAATTGTTTATATTATACATCATTATACTCAATACTGTGAGAATTAATGATGATCAACATCTTAACCAATCTATATATGTGTGTTGTTAAATTTGGTTTGGTCTTCTTCATCAATCAACTTCAACTTGATAAATAAAACCAAAAACATGATAATTGAGATGCTTGACAATGATGGAGGGGAATTAGCAGCCTCTACTGCACTAATGTGACCAAATAGTCAATATACTCATATATACTTTAATTTATTAATTATATTTTAATCCACAACTTTACACAATTCACAGAATCACAGGTTCCCCCACTGTCCCACACCAATGCAACTTTTCGTTTCCTAATTAATTAATTAAATACGTAGTAATTCTTTTTATGAAACCATGTGTATAAAATATTTCTTCATATAGTCTATTAATTATAACACCATCAATAAAATGTAGTCAATTTAATGGATGGTTTTTTTTTAGTTCAAACTTGTCCCTGTATTTTTATAATTTTATCATCTCAAGAAACTACTTAATTAATAATTGATTGTTACAAGGCAAGCTCCCGAGTAAATTGATACGCTTATGCTCTCCCATGTCTCAGTCATATAGGGATTGTGAAGGAAAGTCTTTTGTATGAGAGTATTAGTATCTTACGAGTCACTCCTACAAGAAAGTAGAATTTTCACATTACAAAAATTAAATATTTGATCAAATATTTTCACTTCTAGATCTTGCAAATGTCATGGTTAAGCCGTCGTGGACGTGACGGCTAATTAATTTTATATATTCAACGTGGCAAGTGACGGTCATGGAAGGATGGCTACGTGGTGGAGTTTAGTGTTATATATTATTCTAACTTTTGACAAATTAATCAGTCTTGTTTTTAGGCAAACTGCAAAGACTATCCATGTGAAGCCAAGTAGCCAACACATGCATGCATTAATCTCTTTTAATTTGTTTTCATGATTTTGAGTTTGGTGAGGATGGTAAACTATGTAGGACGTCATTATATATTGTGGTATCCCGCACACCCAACTACATGGTCCATGCCAGTTGCTACATGCAACTAACATGTAATTATTATTAACATTTTAATGATGTTGATGTTTATTGACTTACCGTCTCAACATAAATTGTACGTACGATAAGTTAAGCATGAAATTATCATAGATGGGATAATGACGACGATATAAATAATGAAAGAAGTAAAGGGCTCTTGATCATTCACGGTGAATCAAATACAATGTGTATCAAGTATAGCCGAATTTATCCGATCTAGTTGTTATAGAAAGGCTAATAGACTATAGATGTGTGTCCAATGACGATTCACCTCATAATCGCGGTTGGTAACAAAATTATAGGGTAATTGTAACAGATTTCACACGTCCTTAATTAAGACTAGTAGTTAGGTATGCGGGGTGTCCAGAGCAAGGTTGAATTAGATACATTGAATTAACAGATTTCCACTTAGCTTGTATTTAAAAAATAGGGCGAGCTAGTTTGGGTGCGCTATTTTGCTGTAACCATGATTAAAAATCTTGTAATATTCCGGGACACAATCATTACTCAATAATACTCAATTATGTGCTGTTGTGAAATCAGCACCGTCGATCCATGCCATCTGTTCACCCCATCCATTTCAAAATTGTTTTCAATTTTCTTTTTCTACTGTACATATTTAGTTAGGGGGTGTATTTAATCATGACTTTCATAGAATTTTAAAGATTTTTATGAACTTTAAAAGTTTGGAGGTATTCAATTCAAATTTTTAGAGAGTATTTAAAAGTTATGCAGTATTCGATCAAGATTTTTAAAGAGTTTTTTAAAAGTGATGTAGTATTCAATTAAAACTTTTAAAGAATCTTTAAAAGTCATATGGTATTCAAAAAGTTATGAATCTGTAATGACTTTTTAATTTTAGAACTTCTGTAGACTTTTATATACTTTTCCTTCTCAAATATAAATAGCTAGTAATGTCAAAGCGGGCCGGCCCGCCAGGCCCGCGGGTTAGGATTCATACAACCCTAACCCGCCCCGCGCGGGGTCGCGGCCCCGCGGTCCAGCCCGCGGGCGTTTTTATTTATTTATTTTTTTTTTTGCTTCAAAGTTTTAAAAAACTAAATAGAGTCTAAAAATACTAACATTACATATTTGCAATCCAACTTTATAGGTTAATAAAACTTAATATTAATTCAAAGTTTAAAAAAATAAGTCTACAAATAATATTAATTTTTTTGTGTTTAATAATTTTAAAAATTAAATTTTATAATATATATATATATATATATATATATATNTATTAACATTTTAATGATGTTGATGTTTATTGACTTACCGTCTCAACATAAATTGTACGTACGATAAGTTAAGCATGAAATTATCATAGATGGGATAATGACGACGATATAAATAATGAAAGAAGTAAAGGGCTCTTGATCATTCACGGTGAATCAAATACAATGTGTATCAAGTATAGCCGAATTTATCCGATCTAGTTGTTATAGAAAGGCTAATAGACTATAGATGTGTGTCCAATGACGATTCACCTCATAATCGCGGTTGGTAACAAAATTATAGGGTAATTGTAACAGATTTCACACGTCCTTAATTAAGACTAGTAGTTAGGTATGCGGGGTGTCCAGAGCAAGGTTGAATTAGATACATTGAATTAACAGATTTCCACTTAGCTTGTATTTAAAAAATAGGGCGAGCTAGTTTGGGTGCGCTATTTTGCTGTAACCATGATTAAAAATCTTGTAATATTCCGGGACACAATCATTACTCAATAATACTCAATTATGTGCTGTTGTGAAATCAGCACCGTCGATCCATGCCATCTGTTCACCCCATCCATTTCAAAATTGTTTTCAATTTTCTTTTTCTACTGTACATATTTAGTTAGGGGGTGTATTTAATCATGACTTTCATAGAATTTTAAAGATTTTTATGAACTTTAAAAGTTTGGAGGTATTCAATTCAAATTTTTAGAGAGTATTTAAAAGTTATGCAGTATTCGATCAAGATTTTTAAAGAGTTTTTTAAAAGTGATGTAGTATTCAATTAAAACTTTTAAAGAATCTTTAAAAGTCATATGGTATTCAAAAAGTTATGAATCTGTAATGACTTTTTAATTTTAGAACTTCTGTAGACTTTTATATACTTTTCCTTCTCAAATATAAATAGCTGAAATCCAATCCCCAACCCCAAGATTTCAAAATTTTATTTCTACCAACACTGAAGGTTTTTTTTCTCTCTCTATTTAAACTCTAATTTTTTCTCCTTATTTAAAATTTTAATCTTTATAAACCTTATACCTAAATTCAATAAACTATTTTTTCTTCATTATATTTTCTACATACCTAAACTCTACCAATTTTTTTTCTCTCTCCTAAACTTTACAATCTTCCTCTAAAAATTCAAAATAATATTAATTTTATTTCATTGTTGCTTGTATATTTTGATTTTTTTATGAACTTTTTATCCCTAACATCTAAACTTTTTCACCTAAATACATGAACAGAGTAAATTTTTTTTTTATCTATTACCGTCAACTTTTACTATATGTTTCATAATATTCATATGTTTATTCGTAATATATTTTTTCTTTTTTCTTTTCAACAACATGCTATAATGAATAGTGAACTATTATTTGCACTAGCAATTTGAGGCTACAAAGAGAAGCACATTGTTGTTGTTAGCAGTCCCATATTGTTATTGCAAATAATAGCTCTTTGTTTGATACCTAGCAATATATCAAATATAATTTTTATATATACTATTTTTTTTTTTTATGCAACTAGTAATTATAATTTTTTTAAATATTAATTTCTCAAGAAAAAGTAATTATATTTTTAAATATTTTATTTGAACAATTCTATAACTATAAATTTTAGTGTTTAATATTGTTATGAATTGCTTATGAAAGTTTGTAAGGATGTATTCAATTTAGAAGAGTTTATTACCGAAATGGTCCCTCGACTATTGCGAAATTACCAATTTGGTCCTTGACAATTTTTCGTACCCAATTAAGTCCCTCGACTTTGAAAATTTTAACCAATTTGGTCCTCCATTTATTTTGCCGTTAAATATCCGTTAAAATTGGGACCAAATTGGTAATTTTGCTATAGTCAAGGGACCAAATTGGTAATTTTACTATAGTCAATGAACCATTTCAGTGAAAAATTAATTACCAATTTGATCCCTTGACTATAAAAAAATTACCAATTTGGTCCCTTGACTATAGCAAAATTACCAATTTGGTCCCGATTTAAACGGCAAAATAAACCAAAATTACCAATTTGGTCCCGATTTAAACGGCAAAATAAACGGAGGTTACCAATTTGGTCCCGATTTAAACGGCAAAATAAACGGAGGACCAAATTGGTTAAAATTTTCAAAGTCGAGGGACTTAATTAGGCACAAAAAATTGCCGAGGACCAAATTGATAATTTCGCAATAGTCGAGGGACCGTTTCGATAATAAACTCAATTTAGAATTTTAATGACTTTTGTAGAATTTTTAAAATAAAAAAGTTGATAAAAGTTTATGCAANGGACCAAATTGGTTAAAATTTTCAAAGTCGAGGGACTTAATTAGGCACAAAAAATTGCCGAGGACCAAATTGATAATTTCGCAATAGTCGAGGGACCGTTTCGGTAATAAACTCAATTTAGAATTTTAATGACTTTTGTAGAATTTTTAAAATAAAAAAGTTGATAAAAGTTTATGCAAGTTTTTTATATTGACTTTTATAGAGTATTACAAAGTTTTAAAAAGTTTTGAACGACTTTATGAAAGCCAATAAAAGTTTATTAAAATCTATCATTTTAAAAGTTTTTAAAAATCTACAAAAGTCATGATTGAATACACCCCCTTAATTTCCAATGAAAAATGTGTCAAACTGAACTTATCGCTTTTGTGTAATTGGACCATTGAACTTAAAAATGTGCAATTCAACCATCAAACAAGCAAAATTTGTGCAATTGGACCTTTTTTACAAAAATTTTCTGGTAAAATCCAATTATATTACTAACATATATGTATTAAGAGTGACATTTTCTTCTACCATACTAGTTGAGAGTCAATATTGAAATGTTTTTAACTCAAATTGAATTAAAAATTTTTGTAAAAATGGTCCAATTGTACAAATTTCACTTGTTTGATGGTTGAATTGCACACTTTTTAAATTTAATGGTCCAATTGCACAAAAGTGACAAGTTCAGTGCCCTATTTGACACTTTTTCCATTTCCAATAAACATTTTGATTTTGGAATAATGATTAATGAGTCTCAAAAGAAGTGACCTAGAGGTGATGTAGAATAATTTCCGAATCAAAAAGTTATGCGTTAGATTTTTGCTAACACATTTTTGATATATTCTTGAGTCACGA
The DNA here is from genome assembly GCF_003576645.1 of Ipomoea triloba. NCBI lineage: Eukaryota > Viridiplantae > Streptophyta > Magnoliopsida > Solanales > Convolvulaceae > Ipomoea > Ipomoea triloba. Next base: position 29,417,855 of record NC_044919.1, on the reverse strand, counting down.
GTCGTTTGATTATTGCTAATACTTTATTAATATACCTTTCTTACCAAAAGAAAGGTAGACCAATAAAGTGTTAGCAATAACATTTTATTGGTCTACCTTAATTCGTATAGTAGCTGTGTGACACATACATGATCATTATAGAAGAAACATGTACTTATATTAGTCATATCTCACACCAAATAGAACTCTACAATCTTTGATTTTTNATGTGGTATTCAATTATAACTTTTAAAGAATCTTTAAAAGTCATGTGGTATTCAAAAAGTTATGAATTTGTAATGACTTTTTAATTTTAGAACTTCTGTAGACTTTTATATACTTTTCCTTCTCAAATATAAATAGCTGAAATCCAATCCCCAACCCCAAGATTTCAAAATTTTATTTCTACCAACACTGAAGGTTTTTTTTCTCTCTCTATTTAAACTCTAATTTTTTCTCCTTATTTAAAATTTTAATCTTTATAAACCTTATACCTAAATTCAATAAACTATTTTTTCTTCATTATATTTTCTACATACCTAAACTCTACCAATTTTTTTTCTCTCTCCTAAACTTTACAATCTTCCTCTAAAAATTCAAAATAATATTAATTTTATTTCATTGTTGCTTGTATATTTTGATTTTTTTATGAACTTTTTATCCCTAACATCTAAACTTTTTCACCTAAATACATGAACAGAGTAAATTTTTTTTTTATCTATTACCGTCAACTTTTACTATATGTTTCATAATATTCATATGTTTATTCGTAATATATTTTTTCTTTTTTCTTTTCAACAACATGCTATAATGAATAGTGAACTATTATTTGCACTAGCAATTTGAGGCTACAAAGAGAAGCACATTGTTGTTGTTAGCAGTCCCATATTGTTATTGCAAATAATAGCTCTTTGTTTGATACCTAGCAATATATCAAATATAATTTTTATATATACTATTTTTTTTTTATGCAACTAGTAATTATAATTTTTTTAAATATTAATTTCTCAAGAAAAAGTAATTATATTTTTAAATATTTTATTTGAACAATTCTATAACTATAAATTTTAGTGTTTAATATTGTTATGAATTGCTTATGAAAGTTTGTAAGGATGTATTCAATTTAGAAGAGTTTATTACCGAAATGGTCCCTCGACTATTGCGAAATTACCAATTTGGTCCTTGACAATTTTTCGTACCCAATTAAGTCCCTCGACTTTGAAAATTTTAACCAATTTGGTCCTCCATTTATTTTGCCGTTAAATATCCGTTAAAATTGGGACCAAATTGGTAATTTTGCTATAGTCAAGGGACCAAATTGGTAATTTTACTATAGTCAATGAACCATTTCAGTGAAAAATTAATTACCAATTTGATCCCTTGACTATAAAAAAATTACCAATTTGGTCCCTTGACTATAGCAAAATTACCAATTTGGTCCCGATTTAAACGGCAAAATAAACGGAGGACCAAATTGGTTAAAATTTTCAAAGTCGAGGGACTTAATTAGGCACAAAAAATTGCCGAGGACCAAATTGATAATTTCGCAATAGTCGAGGGACCGTTTCGATAATAAACTCAATTTAGAATTTTAATGACTTTTGTAGAATTTTTAAAATAAAAAAGTTGATAAAAGTTTATGCAAGTTTTTTATATTGACTTTTATAGAGTATTACAAAGTTTTAAAAAGTTTTGAACGACTTTATGAAAGCCAATAAAAGTTTATTAAAATCTATCATTTTAAAAGTTTTTAAAAATCTACAAAAGTCATGATTGAATACACCCCCTTAATTTCCAATGAAAAATGTGTCAAACTGAACTTATCGCTTTTGTGTAATTGGACCATTGAACTTAAAAATGTGCAATTCAACCATCAAACAAGCAAAATTTGTGCAATTGGACCTTTTTTACAAAAATTTTCTGGTAAAATCCAATTATATTACTAACATATATGTATTAAGAGTGACATTTTCTTCTACCATACTAGTTGAGAGTCAATATTGAAATGTTTTTAACTCAAATTGAATTAAAAATTTTTGTAAAAATGGTCCAATTGTACAAATTTCACTTGTTTGATGGTTGAATTGCACACTTTTTAAATTTAATGGTCCAATTGCACAAAAGTGACAAGTTCAGTGCCCTATTTGACACTTTTTCCATTTCCAATAAACATTTTGATTTTGGAATAATGATTAATGAGTCTCAAAAGAAGTGACCTAGAGGTGATGTAGAATAATTTCCGAATCAAAAAGTTATGCGTTAGATTTTTGCTAACACATTTTTGATATATTCTTGAGTCACGAGTCGTTTGATTATTGCTAATACTTTATTAATATACCTTTCTTACCAAAAGAAAGGTAGACCAATAAAGTGTTAGCAATAACATTTTATTGGTCTACCTTAATTCGTATAGTAGCTGTGTGACACATACATGATCATTATAGAAGAAACATGTACTTATATTAGTCATATCTCACACCAAATAGAACTCTACAATCTTTGATTTTTTTTTTTTTTTTGAGTACTACTGACTCTGTTACAATCTTTGATTTAACATCGGTCTACTTACATGATGATAGATATGCTTAAATGTAATCTATCTCATTCTATCCATATGAAAATTAAGACACCTCCCACTATCTCCCTTACATCTTAAGCCATTTGGTTCTACGTCAATTTATAATCCAACTTAGAGATGAGAAATCATTTTTTCGGTTTCTAGTGTTTAACAAAGGATGAAAAACTATTTTCCTGGAAAATAACTTCCTTTTTTTAGGGAAGTAATTTTCCATAGCCACGCACTATCCTCGGTCTTCATTTTCTTCTACCGTCAACAACAGCAAAAACGACCGAACGAGAAAGGGGATCGCAGATCCCATTCTTCCGCCATGACAGTTGCTTTCAGAGCTTTGATCGACCAAAGCGTGAAAGTCGAGAGAAAATCAGTCTCTGGGCAATGCGATTACCGTCTGTGGCGATTTCTGTCCGAGGTGTGTTCTAGGCAGCAATTGCTTCGGGTCGACAACCAATCTTTTGGCACAACTTGTCCATTCGTCAGTGGTCTCGACAACTAGTTATTCCAATGACGGTGAATAATTCCTATTCAGCGTGCGGCTCAACTTCTTTGGTCTCTAGGCAATAGCCTTGGTGCGACAAATTTTCTGAATGATAGAGAATGCAACCAAACACTGAAAATGAAAATATTTTCTACAAATTTTTTTTCCTGATTTTCAAACACACCCTTAAAAATGGTTATTGTTCATGAATTTAACAGTTATATTTGACAGAGCTTATTTAGGAGCTTATAGCTTATTTTAAGCTACTAATAAGCTATAACACTGTTTGGTAATGTTCCAAAAATAAGATAGTAGCTTAAAATAAAAGTTTATTTTGATAAGCTACTTTTGGTAGCTTTTCAAAAATAAGCTAGTAGCTTTTTAACCTTTTTTCCATCTTTATCCTTATAAATGACATCCTTTAACCCTCCCAATTAAAACAGTTTTGGTCTTTTCTCTTTAATATGTTTGGTTGTAATTTCAATTTGATATTTGTGTGTTTGAACTAATTTTATGAACTATAAATATTTTGTTTTACTTTATATATTTTCTAATATATGTTCTTACTTTATATTTTATTAAAATAGATTGGTTTCATTATTTTATATTTTAATATGTAAACGAACCTATTTAAATTTAAAACTGTTTAAATTTTATAAAAGGGTTAATCACCTATTTGGTCCCTCAATTATTCGCGAACTGTCAATGTTGTCACTTAATTCCGTAATCATCGATTTAACCCCTGGAATAAAATGAGATGCGTCAATTTAACCCTTCCGGCCGAATTCCGTCTAATTGCCGGTGAGGAGCTCGATTTAGCAAGGGCAAACTGGACATTTCATATTTAAAAGCCCAATTCTCCCTATTATTACGTATATCCCTTGCCCTCTTCATTCCACTCAGCGCAAGAACCCTAGAGCAGCTCCAAGCGAAGAAAGAAAAATGAAAATGTCTTCCAACAATACATCTTCAGCGGATTTCATGGGTGATGTGCGATGTAGGTGCGGATATTTGCCAGAAAGGTAGAGAGGAGTGATAGAGAGCTGGGATTTTGTTGAAAGGGGCGGTTGACTCTCTCTGATTCGCAATGATTTCTCCATTTTCAACAGCCCTTTCGATTTGTTTTTGTTTTTCCCCCAGAATTGAATACAGAGAGACAGAGACAGACAGAGAAATGCGGAATAATGGAAATGCATATATTATGGGGGTTGTTTGGTTATGTACTACTGTTACCAAAGATTTCTTCTTTGTAGCAGCATCGCAAATTATATTATGGACCATGGTTATGTTACGTTGATGTTTTCCTTTCCTGGCTGTGATGATATCTGTATGTTTCTTCTTTCTAGGCTACTGATTTGGGCATTGAGCTGATCCACCCGTATCTTGGCTTGGCAACCCGGAAGATCACCGGGTTTTTGCAGCCATGGCGGCGTAGGCTCCTCTTTTGCCCCTTCGAACTCACAGATCTGAGCCTAAAACCACCTTCTCCGATCCTTCCGTTTAGGGCTTACTTCAATTTCAAACCCAATCCAATGAATGAGGCTGGTGGCCAGTGATTTCTTTTTTGCTTCGATTGATGCATCCAATTATCTGAGCTTTATAACCTTTTGTGTTAATTGCTATGCTTGTGATTGTTGGTGTTGCGTCTTTGCATCATCGTCTTAAGCTCCAACAATGGTAAAGTCAAATGTAATAATAGGGAGAATTGAGCTTTTAAATATGAAATATCCAGTTTGTCCTTGCTAAATCGAGCTCCTCACCGGCAATTAGACGGAATTCGGCCGGAAGGGTTAAATTGACGCATCTCATTTTATTCCAGGGGTTAAATCGATGATTGCAGGATTAAGGGATAACATTGACAGTTCGCGAATAATTGAGGGACCAAATAGGTGATTAACCCTTTTATAAAAATGTCCTATTTAGTCTTTTTACATTTATCAGCTTATCAGAAAATTAATTTTACCGAACACTTAACAGCTAGCTTAATAGTTTTTTAGATTTCAACTTCGAACTTATAACTTTTCAATTTTCAACTACTTTTTAATTTTCAATTACTTTTTCAACTATGTTTGCCAAACATAGGGAAGGGGAAATCCAATTTCCCCACTCTAATGGGGACGGGAATGAGGAAGTGAGGAACACCCTCCATTATTAATGTATTCCAACTCAACCAATATCAAACCGGTCCAGAAAATCCAGCACCATCCCATCGATCAAAAATTGTTTGCATCTTAGAAGGAAACTTCTTCCTTTTGGTACAACGGTACTCTCTCTATATTTGGCTTTCCATATTTGAATTTCCACCCCGCTATTTTTGACATATTACCCACATGCACTATATTTATAAAATCCAATTTTCATCCCAACCCTTCTCCCAACTAACCTCTCCGCCTACTTCCTTCTTCCATCTCTCACTTTCCCTGCTTAAAGAAATTATTTTTTCAGGAAAATCTGAATCTTTAGCTGACATATATATATAACACGTGTATATATATATGTGTGTGTGTGTATATAGCCGACCCATTGCGACTGCGACTTTACTGGAATATTTATGTGTATATATAATATAGTAATTTGGAGCGTTGGAATTGTATAGGTGGAGTGAATTTGGTGACATAAGAGTGGGGAAGATGCCGCCGGCGGGGTTCAGGGCACCTCTGTTGCCGACGACAGTAGTGCAGCCACCGGCCGCGGTGGTGCCGGAGGCGGTAGCGAAGGACGCCATCATTGCGTGGTTCAGGGGGGAGTTTGCGGCGGCGAACGCCATTATCGACGCCCTCTGCAGCCACCTGGCGCAGATGGAGGGCGGCGGCGGGGGGTGCGAGTACGAGTCCCTGTTCGCCGCCGTCCACCGCCGCAGGTTCAACTGGATCCCGATCCTCCAGATGCAGAAATACTTCTCCATTGCTGACGTCACGCTCGAGCTCCATAAAGTCGCCGCGAGGAGGGCTAAGGAGAGAGAGGCGGCGTCTGCGGCCGTCGCGGTTGATGCCGACGAGGCTTCTGCGGAGAAGGTGACGGTTCCGGCGGCTTCTGCGGAGGAATACGGTGAGATCAGTTGCGAAAATGGCGGAGATGACGTGGCTGACGCAACGGATCCCATGAAAGAAGGCTCACATGATGCACCTGAAAGTGAGATCATCGATACAGGTAATTAATTCTCCGTACTGATTATTTCAATGCTTAACCATTTATTAATCATTAATAATTAACAATACATGAGGTTAAGAAATCTTAATCTACTTTTCTTTGACGTTACATAACGGCAACACAGTGACAGAAATGTTTGGTATTTTCCTGAGATTTGGGAAAAGTTAAGAGATTGAAAAAGGTTACAGAGGGTGACGGTGACGGTGGCGGTGGCCACCTCATGTCACGGCTAGCCGCCGCCACCAGGAGGTGGGCACGTGACCAAAAGATTTAAACTTTAAATGCTTGGAGTCTTGTTAATGAATTCACGGTGGGCGGCGAGTGGCAGCAGCCATCACGTTAAACTTAACGGACGTCACGGCTGCGCCGCCGAGCCTTCTTGATTCCGTTGGGACCCAGGAGCCTTTGACAATTCTCCTCCGGTAGCTCTGACAAGAATTTACTACTTCTCGAGTCCAACTCACCTAACTCAGACGAGTTAACTCGTCTGTCAGTCAGTGATCCGAATTCCAATGAAGACTGACTGATACAGTAATATTGTACTAATTCTAGCCTTTTTTAGTAGAAATTTCAATTCGTAGATCACTATTCAGGGTATGTATTGGATAAATTTGGCTATGTAACTCCGGCTATGTTACCTGCTCAACCAAGTATTCTAATAGACAACGCCTATGAAGAGTCGAACTTGAAATTGAAATTTTATGTTATCATTTGACTACCTTAAGTGGGGTTGTCTTGAGTTTTACTTCTTGGAAGTACACTTGTCATTTTCCAAGAGATACAAATAGAGCTGCAAAAATGTTTGGCCTTATACATAGTTGATAGCTCATTCCTAGTACATGGTACTAGTTGCCACAGGACAGGGGTTCTTTCCTATTTTTGTCACAACATGTTTTTGCCAGCTAGGTGTCTTGAAGAAGAAAAGTTCATTTTACTAGCTTTTTTGCATGCATGACCAGTAGTTATATAGAGGAAGTATGTGAGTAGGCAACAATAATTCAAAGGGCAACCCCAATATAGCAAGTCCTAGAGTGACAAAAATGTGAAATGGTTGCCTTTGTAGCAGTAAATTTTACATTGTAACAATGTTGCCTCAAGGCTTAGTTCAATGATGGGAGGGAGTATAATGTGAAATGGTTGGCTGTCTAGAGCATTCATCATTGACTACTGACTTCTGCTACCTGTTAAAGGCATGGGTTGTTAATCATGATTATTCATGTTCATTTTCTCATCCAATATAGTAAACATTGTTGTTTTCCTGCCATGATTGTGATGCAGGATCTCAAGAAGTGCACCCTTTACCAGAGTGTGTCGGGGGGTTCTGCTCTAGCCCCGAGGACTGTGAGGCACACCGGGCTCAGATCAAGATGAGAAAGGGATTTTCAGCGAGGGAGCCGGTGAAAGGGCATATGGTGAAGCCTCTATCCATATAAGCATCTACATGTTCTTTTTCATCTGAAAAACAAATTAAATGTTCTTTGGAATGGTTAGACTTTAGAAGCTGTTATCCTGCCTTTGTTCTTCAACTCTTTTTTTTTGGTGAATGGCAGGTAAATGTTGTCAGAGGTCTGAAGTTGTATGAGGATATGTTTTCTTCAACTGAACTTTCTGAGTTAAATGAGTTTGTGAATGAACTCCGAGTTGCTGGCCAAAATGGAGAACTCTCAGGTGGATCCTGTGATCCGTGACGCTTTTATAGTTATTCTTGTTTCCTTTTTGGACCAGAAGTTTTGAGATAGTAAAGGACACCTTCTGTAGGTTTACTTGAGCAGGTTTGGGCATTCATATTTTCTTCACAATTCTTTATACCTCTCTTCAACTATTGCGATAGGCTTCTGTCACCACTACCTTAATTAGCTTGAATCGAAATCTTCCATTCCTGAACTTGTCTTTTATCTGTTCAAACTTCTGCAATGTGTTTAGGCGTACTTTGCAGCAGTACTCTTTTATGATGCTTTCCAATTTCAGATCTTAAATGTATGCTTATAGTCTCCAAACAGTGGTTGTGGCGATTTCCCTGCCATAAACTAGACTTCCCAAGTTTCCGATCGACCCTAAGACAGTTGTTAATCATTTTCAGGTGAAACTTTTGTTCTGTATAACCAACAACTGAAGGGCAACAAACGAGAGATGATTCAACTTGGTGCCCCAATTTTCGGCCACGTAGAAGACAATCCTACATGTCAGAAGACTGAGGAATTTACATTCTATACTGTCTTCTTTTAGCTTCTGCATATACTGTAATCTCCTCTTTCATGCTATTTACCAATTGGATGACTTGTATGTTTAGGCAACATTGAGGCTATTCCAGCTCCCCTTGAAGGTGTCATCAATCGCCTGATTGAGTGCCATTTGATTTCAGACAATCGGAGACCAAATGGCTGTATCATCAACTTCTTTGACGAGGTATATATCTTTCTGCAGCACATATATATTCTTCAATTCTGCAGGATATATAGACTTACAAAGTTACAAGTATGCAGGGGGAATATTCACAACCTTTCTTGAAGCCGCCTCATTTGGACCAACCTGTCTCTACCCTTCTCTTATCTGAATCAACAATGGCGTTTGGTCGTGCTCTTGTCAATAACAGTGATGGGAACTACAGAGGATCACTCATGCTTCCCTTGAAGGAAGGGTATGTTATGATCTTCATAGTAACAGTGATTTTTCTCTTTTCTGTTTACTTGTATGATTTCTTACCACCACCTTTTGGAGTAGGTTGGTGTATCTTTATGTGGTTGATAAGAACAAAACAAAGAAAACTTTGATTATGATGCATCTTGCAGGTCTCTTTTAGTCATGAGGGGAAACAGTGCTGATACTGCAAGGCATGCTATGTGCTCGTCGCCTAACAAAAGAGTGAGCGTTACATTCTTCAAAGTCAGGGCTGCACAGATTGAAAACAGCTTATCAGCAGTTCCCCCTTTCACCAGAGCCATGACCTTGTGGAAACCTGGTGCCCCCTCAGCTCCAAATGGAAACACTGGCTACGAAACAATGCCCAAATGGGGCGTTCTTCGGGCTCCACTCGTTATGTTGGCGCCTGTACGCCCAATAGTCCTGAGGCCTAGAAAGGTTCCTCGTGCTGGTACTGGGGTGTTCTTTCCCTGGAAGGTTGGATCCAAGAAACCCATTAAGCAACTCCCTCCACGTGCCCAAAAAGCACGGCTCCTGGCCGGGGCTGGCTTAGCTTCCCCAGGCGAAACACACACCCCCGACGAAGATCTTGATGGGAATTGAAAGAAGTCTAAGTGCTGGTGGGAATTGGCCTTTTGGTCATTCCTTAGTTTGCTATAGGATGTTCATCCAACTGTACAATGAACTCTGGTCATCTTCTCTTTGCTATCTCAGTTTTTGGTTTCTTTCTTCCCTAGGCATTACAAACAGTACAGTTGAGCTTTTTAATTTAATGTGAATTTTGTATTAAATTTCATCTTTTTTTCTTGTCCTGATGTGAATTGATGAGTATAATACAGTCATATGATCTAATAAACTACACAGTTGAGATACAAGATTCTGATTAAGGTGGTTGGTTGGTCCTACACAGGAATAAGGCATGCTTCACAACGACTAGTGAAGGATTAACATATTAGCAGGATTTCTGGATATATACTAACTATATTCCTACAAGTTGCCTATTGCTTTTGACATTATCCCTTTATGATATCTATTTTTTTAGCAACGAGGGAAACTCGCAAATATTATTTGAAGGTGTGCACTAGGTAAACCTCACCAGGTAAACCAACTTAAGTTGTTTCCACTTGGAATCGAACTTGTTAACTTGGTAGGGTTATCCTCACCGAACTATATAGAATCACACAGATTGTTGTTGTCATCCGAGCCATATCTCCATACTTGTAAGACTAATTCAAATCCAGCTTAGTTGTCTATGAGAGTTGTCTCCATACTTGTAAGACTAGTTCAAATCCAGCTTAGTTGTCTATGAGAGTTGTTGACTTGGTAACTATAAAGTTACGAGTTTGACTCCGGTGAGATTTGAGAACGACCTATTTGGCGCTTAAGCTGATTTAACCTCTGGTTGTCCTTTGCCAGCAAGGGTCATAAGGTGATGTTTACTCAGTGCACACCTTTAGGTAGCGGTTGTAGATTTCCCTCATTACCTATGGGTCCATATTACGTAGTACATATCATAGAACTTTATATATAACAAAAAGTGCTCGACATTTAATACATAATAAAATAGTAGTTTGCACACTTTATTTTTTTCACATTGTCAAAAGTTATAATGAAAACATACATTTTTAATAATATCGAAGGACTTGGAATGCATTAAATAAGGTTACATCTAAACTAATTATTACATGTACGTTAAAATAAATGTAATAATTACATACGTTACACTTCTTGACAAATTGGCATTGAGTCAACTATTATAAAATACCAAACTAATTATTACATATACGCTACAACTTACAAAGATGAAAACACATTTTACACGGTCTTCTCCTCTAGTTCGAGACACAAAGTCTTTCTAATGTGATTTATCTCTCTTGTGTGGTTTGCGGGCTAGTACACATGAGTGAGGTGCATATCTTCGAGTAGTGATTGTGTGTTTTCATCATTACCTAAAAAAAAAACCACATTGCAAAATTTTAATTTACTTTGTATTATAATTAGTAATTTTTAATTGTGTTCATGAACACTATTTTTTTCCATTATATTTATTAATGATGGATATTTTCTACAATAACGATTAACATTGATGCTAATAATAACGGATTTTAACTAAATATGATATAACTAATTAAATATGATATATCAATTAAGTTGTATGACATATTCGCATACTATTGCACATAGTTGGTACACTCAAGTATGATACATTTAAATATATTTGAAACGTATCATAAAAAATTTCATGAATAACAAATAAAATTTGAATTCAATTTCATTAACATTAGTTTGAACTTTAAACCTTACTAGAGGTTCAAGTTTTATATATGTGCTTGTAGTGTAGTTATCTCTATTTATATTGAGAATAATCAATACATAAATTTGTAATAAACATAAAGGGTCCCTTTCCACACAGCTGTGTGGACCATGGTCCATGCAATAATTTGTCCCTTTTGTAATGGGTTATTTTATTTGAGGATGGACGGTCTTTAACCCATCAAACAAAATCTATGGGACTGAAATTAAAACTAATTAAGTTAAACTATTTTTAGCAATCTTAAAATTTACTATGCATTATAGGCCATTAGGGTTGCATTGCATTAGGTTCTATTTGATACAGCCTATTTTAGAGTTTATAATTTATTTTAAATTACTAATAAATTATTTGGTAAAATATAGGGAGTTTAAAATAATTTCTTAAGTTTTCAACTAGCTTTTAAGTTAGACATGTCAAACATAGCCTTAGCTAAACATTCAAATAAACGGAACTCCACAATCCAATATTAATAAGACTTTGATCTAAAGATGTCCATGAGGGTTGGTTGATCTATCCAGACAAATTTTTGTGTGGATCATAAATAAAAAAAAAACATTTTTAATATATTAAAGTTATATTATTGAATGCACATTATTTATGGTCCACACACAATAATGATCAATGGAATAATGATTGGGCTAGAAATTTTATAATCCTTTATGAGTTAATCCTATATTATCACCATTGTTGTTGCCCTTCCACCGGCTCCTCCTGCACTGGGTTAACCATTTTTGCTGGGAAAGAACTCTTTAGCTGCAACTCTCAATACAACACCAAATTGTAAGATACATATGAAGTAGAGAAACATAAAGGTTATAAAAATCAAATCATTATTCCTATAAAAAATAAATAAATAAATAAAAATAAAATGCTCATTTCCATGGATAAATAAAGAAAGAAGATGTATCATAAGATCCAATTTTAATAGAACAGAAATTCACAAAATTTTTAAAAGATACGCAAAGAGAAAATCAATATACATTTGGGTTTTATTACAAGTACAGAACGAGAAAGAAGTAGTCTCACTCCTTTGCAACAAAACCACTGAATCAACAAGCAAATTCAATAGGAAAAACAAAAATGATAGAAAATGGGAAAGCAATAAATCAAAACCAAATTACTGGAACCACTAAAAGGTCCAATAAACAACATAGAGCACAATGAAAATTAGGCCGGGAAAAATCTTACATGCATTTAATCAGAATTTTTTTTTAAAAAAAAAGGAAAAAAAAAAAAAGAAAAATCGAAAGCAACTAGACAAAGAATCATAGGCGGGAAGAATATTCCTGAAATGGCTCACCAAGTGAAACAAAGAACAAACATCAATAGAATAAATCAGAGCAAGAACTAGCAAAATTTCAATCTCAATCTCGACCAAGGCTCTATAAGAAGTCACTCATGGCATGAAGTGGTGCTTGCGAGATATTTTTGTTCAGTAGCACTCCTAAATAGTTTGGCGTTTTCACCTTTTTACATATTTGAGTTTCTATTTTATTATATTTGGAGGTAATTAAATAAAAATTTAAGAAAGTCTATTTGTTTTATAGTACTAATTAAGAAAATGAGTGAAAATTCACCACTACATTATCCTTATATATGTTTCTATCTCTCTCTGTCCACCCACGTTCGCTCCGAGAGGCACAGGAGCTGGCCTAGGGGAATCGCCACTTGCCCGAAATTCATCCCTACAAAAAGAGCTCACTTGCCACTTGAGCTACCCCGTTGGGTTAAATTTTCTTTTCTTTTACACAAAGATAGAAGTGAATATATATCTTTGACATTAATTATATGTTCACGTACTTATTTACTCTTTACTGTAACCACAGGGAACAGCACCATAGGAAATAAGAGCAAGCGCAAGCCAATTCTAATCATTGGTAAGTTTTGTTCAATTGGCAGCATATAATTTTGTTTCACTTTTCTAGACACTAATCAAAATTTTCTCTTCTTTTACACCATGATAGAAGTGAATTTATATTTAACATTAATTATATGTTTGGTTATTTACTCTTTACTGTAATCACCACAGGAAATAAGATCAGAGCAAGCGCAAGCCAATTCTATTATAGGCAAGTTTTGTCATCCTTGAACTATGTATCCGATCCTTCATATATGTCTAACGTTACCACATCTACATTTGAGAGGAAATGAGACCTTGATATACACTTCCTCTTTGTATCGATCTTCAGTTTCAGGCGCTTTAGCACTGATCCTTTTAAGTTTGGCTATCTTTGTTGTTTGGCGATGCAAGAAAGTAAGGCTTTGAGACAATCTGCAGTTATTCCTAAGTCTTCTCCTACTCTGAACTTGAAGAAGCCACAAGCAATTGGAGATGGAGCTTTTGGCACTGTTTACTATGGTAAGACAATAAAAGATATTCAATTTCTTTTGTCATTAGATTCACTACTTTCTAAGCTAATTAATTCTTGGAATAATGCGAATTAGGGATACTTGGGGATGGAAGAGAAGTTGCTGTGAATTGAAGCGCCTTCATGAGCGCAGTTTGCAAATGAAATCTCAATTCTCACCCGGTTGAAGCACCAAAATCTGGTTACACTATACGGATGCTCATCAAGGCATAACCGTGAATTCCTCCTTGTATATGAATATATCATATCCTGAATGGAACAGTTGCAGATCACCTCCATGGCAACAGATCAGCAGATGGGACTGCTCACATGGCCAATCCGTATGAAGATTGCAGTGGAAACTGCTGCAGTATTGGTTTATCTCCATGCTACACCGCGATGTGAAGACTAGTAACATTCTTCTTGATGACAATTTCTGTGTTAAATTAAAGTTGCAGATTTTGGGCTCTCAAGACTCTTCCCTGCTAATGTACACCTCAAGGAACACCTGGATATATGTTGATCCAGATTATAACGAGTGTTATCAGCTCACTTATTATAAGATTGATGTTTATAGCTTTGGGGTTGTTCTTATCGAACTCTTATCATCAATGCCTGCTTTGGACATGCAGACGAGATCCATTTTTGCAAAACTAGCAATGAGCAAGATTCTTACAGCAGGAGCATTTGATGAACTCATTGATTCCTCTCTGGAATATGAGAAGGATACTGAAATCAATAGAATGGCCACTTCAGTGGCAGCGCTAGCTTTTCAATGCTTGCAACCTGACAAGGATATGAGGCCCACAATGGAACTTGTTTTGGAGTCTCTAAAGGAGATTCAAGGCTATGAGTTTAGCAACGATATATGACGGAAGTGTGAATTGTGAGGAAACTAATGTGTCTAATGAAGAGGTAAGATCTCCAACTTATCCAAAATCAGTTAATATTTAATGGGCAGTTCTTATATCGTGGACCGCACTGCGGTTCCAAAACGACGTCGTTTTAGTAAGTGGGAGACGGAGCCCGTAATTGACACTACAGTTCATCTCAAAAGATACTGTCATACATTTGTTTTGATATTATCGAATGAAACTGTAGTTATATCGAAATGTAACTGTAGTTGTGTTGAAATGTAACTGCAGTGTATATGAACTGATACTGAATAAAAGTTTCACATTTGTGTTTTATAATATTATCGAATGAAACTGTAGTTATATCAAAATGTAACTGTAGTTGTGTTGAAATGTAACTGCAGTGTATATGAACTGATACTGAATAACACTGTGGTCCAGCAGCATGAATATCTGAGGTTGAAGGCATGAGTTTCGAGTCTCAGTAAAGATCAATATCATGAAGTCAAAAAATAATAAGCAATTGACCAGACAATCAAGAAGAAGAGAAAATGAAATGAAAACTAGTTACACCTTCAATCATATTTCAAAATATAGATCTTGTAGAAAATTAATAGTAAAATAGTTACTGTATTTGAGTCCCTAATTAGTCACACCAAGTACAATACAGTGGTCCTTAGTAATCACCTAATGTTTAAATTTATGTCCAGCATATGGGAGTTATTAACTTGTAAAGGAAAACATGAAAACCCGAGGGGTAATTCTGGGAAAAAATATATATATCTTTCATCTCAGACCTGAGAAGAGAGAGCAATCACTTTTCAGATCTCTTCTTCAAGATATGCCTGCCCATGAGCTAAGAACAGAAATGTGTGTGGAGAAGGAGATCAAAAACATATGATTGAACCTCAAGAAAATCAGAGAAGAGAAGAGAAGCTTGAAGGAAAATGCATGGCATCAAAGACTATACAACATGGACATTGTGTTCTCAACATACATCTGCACACAACAACTCAGAGAACAGCAAGCTAAGCTTCATTATAGGTTAGGAAACATTATGTACAATAATCATAAGTTTGATAAGTAAATGAAATAAAATCTGTTACAAATCCCCATATGTATAGTAAGAACTAAGAAGACAATTGATAGTTCCACTGACTTCAAGAACTGCTCTTGGTAGCTGCAACATGCTTCAAAATCACACCATCTGCGAGTGAAGGACCACCGCATTGCTTTTCCTCGCACCTCCTTCCTATATATATCATAAGATTACATACACCAAAAAGAAATAAACAAATTAATGGCCTAAAATTCACATGATTTTACAAGCATTTCATAAAAAGCACATACAGCTCCATTAGTTCATTTACTAGCTAGATGTAGCAGATCAGAGCTACTAACCCGTTAACGCAAATTATATCGTGGACCGTGGTCCACAATGCATTGTGGACCGCGCATCAAAACGACGTCGTTTTGATTAATGAAAACAGACGATGAATTCGCGCCACTCACTTTCAGTTCATATACACTGCAGTTACATTTCAACAACTGCAGTTACATTTCAACACACTACAGTTACATTTTGATATAACTACAGTTTCATTCGATAATAAAAAAACACAAATGTGAAAT